>NW_020230155.1:755000-1026860 GCF_003227715.2 Harpegnathos saltator | reverse complement strand
AAGTTCGTGCGGAGTTTGTGGTAAAAGTCACCACAGTGATTAGGCAAACAAAAATCTTTATTCAATCAATGATATATTCTCCATCGTTTTCTATAATCTTTTCCCAACGTTCTGGCAGCATACGGATGCCCAATCACTAAAAAACTGCGCGGTTTAGATCGAAGAACGAAGCAGACGCCGTTTTTTAAGCCTCCAAAGAGTCAAAGTTTTTTCCATTTAAATAATTTTGCCAATGACCGGAACAAGTGATAGTCAGATGGTGCGATATCAGGAGAATACGGTGGATGCGTTAATGAACATCCCATTCAGGCTCTTCAGTTTGCGCAGCGTCTTTTTCGGAACGTGTGGTCTGGCGTTGTCGTGATGAAAGACGACTCCCTTGCGGATTTGACAAAATTCGGACGTTTCTCTTTATTTCTCCGATTCAGATTGGTTAATTGGCGACAGTAACTTGTCCGAATCAATCTTTCGCCAGCGGGGAGAAGCTCGAAAATAGAGTATGCCCTGTGCGAATCCACCACTAGAGCAGAGCATCACCTTCATCGGTGCAAAACTGGCCTATTGGCATTTGCAGGTTCACCATGGCTCACGCTGATTGTTTCCACTGTCGTTTGCGCTGAACATTGTGTGTAGAGGACACATCCTTTCTCATCGCCCGTCACTAGTCGATCCAAAAACGACTCGTTATTGGAGGCCGCGCCGAGTAAGAAACGGCTGCAAAGGGAAATCGCTTGATTTTTGTTCTTCTCGGTCGACAAATGGTGGGCCACCCATATATCGCAGCTTCATAATCGGAATCCGCATTTTTTTAAACGCCCGAAAAGCGGTTGATCGGTCAACGTTTAGTTGCCTTAGCAACTATCTTCTGTTGAAATTCGCGGATATTGAGCACTAAGTACGCAAACATCGTCATCAATGTCAGAAGGTCGACCACGAGCGTGGCTCGTCTTCAAGGTTAAATTCTCCGCGCCGAAAATTTAGCAAAACCATTTTTCCAACAGTTCGTTTTAGCTGGTGCTTCATCCTGTAACATCCTGAATGTTTTTACGGCTGCGGCAACGTTATTCCTTCCGAAAACTCGTAAAGCATAACATGCCGTAAATGCACCTTATCGATACTCATTTTAAGTGATATTTCTCGAAGCAGTTTGTATGAAACAAATGGATTTTTTTTTTTAATAACAGCTGAAGACGTCACCTTTCCAACGTTATAAATATTGTTAGATGGAAGTATTAATGACAACACTTTACGACGCTTATAACTTCCATCTATTGAAACTCCGCACGAAACTTTTGCACTCACCCAATACAATATAAAAAAAGACGGATCTCAATATCATTTAATTTTCGAAATTTTTACTAGTTACGTTTGAAATTTAGCACTCTGTATAATAATACAATCTTGATCATGATTAATTTTTAGAAAACGGGATGATATCGTGCTATAGACACCGCACTGTAGATAGGTGTTGTGTTATTTCTTTTCAGTTGCGCTGTACTCAATAACTGTCTCTTATGCATATTTTTCATACTATAAAATGCAAGAGAATTAACCTTAATGACAATATGAACTTATTACACGAAATAAAGATGTTAAATATTAGGTGTACAATTTTGCTTCTGCCGTTTTCCTATAGATGGCTTTTAGCGGTAAGTAGTGGTCGAAATAAATAGATCATAGACGTCATGCAATAAACTTGGGCATCTGTCAACATAACCCCATAGAAACATTAGTCGATTTGTGTCTGCATCATAAAGTTATTCTCGATTGAAAATGTCAGTTTACGAGCCAAATTCTCGTCATTTGCAGGAGGTTTTAATTTTGCTTCAATATGAAGAAATCTGCGGCTGAGGCTCATCGAATGCTCTCAAATACTTATGGTGAGGCCGCTATTAGTGAAAGAACGTGTCGTGAATGGTTTCAACGCTTCAAGAACGGTGATTTTCACGTCGAAGACCGGCATAGCGGTGAAAGAGAGATTTCGAAGATGCAGAATTGGAGGCATTACTTAATGAAGACTCGTGTCAAAGTCAAGAAGAATTGGCACGATCATTGGAAGTGACTCAGCAAGCAATTTCAAAACGCCTCAAAGACATGGGAATGATTCAGAAGCAAGGAAATTGGGTGCCGTACGAGTTGAAACTGAGAGATGTTGAACGGCGTTTGTTTGCTTGTGAACAGTTGCTTGAAAGAAAGACGGTAGGGATTTCTGCATCGCATTGTGACTGGGGATGAAAAATGGGTTCATTACGATAACCCCAAGTGCAGAAAATCAGCCGGTGTGAAGTTGGCACCTCATTTCTAGCACCGCCAAGTTTTAGCGATAATTCCATTGGCACCCACAAGTTCTTACAGTTCCTGATAGGTTTATTACCAATAATTCTCGCGAATTAGTTAACAAAATGGCAGATTAGAAAATATGAGGTGCTAACTTACCGTAGCACCGCAACTTCCAAAAAAAACCAATTTCAAGCACGAAATTTTATAGTTCTAGAATAGTTCATAGTTTCTTGATATGTTTTAGGAATAGCTCTTGGCTTTAACCAATTTTAAATAATTTTGAGACTTACAGCCAGCCACCGAGCCACAAGAGTAAGTATAGTTGCTGGTGCAGTGGCCTCAGCCGACTTTCTGGGAAATACTTCATTCCATATATTGTCTTAGTCGGCGTGTTGTTATATTTCTCTCTGGTGACAAGGGACAATAGCTATCTACAATAGTTATCTCGCTCAACGGCTTTAGTAATCGTCGTCCCTGCGCGGTGCGGCGCATTCGCTGAGCTGACCGTCTTTCAAATAATGTGATGGAGCGAATGCTGTCGCGGCCAGCACCGTTTGAAACGTGCCATTCAAGATTAGAGTGAGGTGACAGTAGTGCAGGTGTGATGAACTGGTCATATCAGCGCGACTCTCTGTGGTTGTACTTTCAGTTTAGTATACAGTTGCTGACTACTAAGGTTCCAATTCGCGTGTAGACTAGAGAATATGGTGCCGTGTCGCGCTGGACGTGTCTAGCGTCAACTGATTCCTGCTTTAATATCAATTTTGAATTATCAGCGCCATCTAGAACACTGACGAACACGTCACAAGTACGTGAGAATTATATTTAAAGCCGAATCTGAGACTGAAAGGCCTCCCCTGCCATCTCGTCTCGATTCCGAGGATTGAGCGGACGACTCAAAGAGCATCTCGTGACGCATCTACTTCACGGTAGCGAATCTAGCGAACGAAGCATCAACAGAAGTCTGCTGGAAACTGCAGCAGACGGGCATTACTTTACTCTTTGTGGTGCGGGGGCTCTGGACTGATTACCACAAAATTAATTTTAAGAGACTAGTATATACAGTGCGGCACCCGCGAGTAGTGAACAGACTACGAGGCGTCTTGCCAGACGATTATAGAGACTATCTGTCGAAAAGAAATCCTCAGCAAGTCGTGAGCATTGAGAGTTAATGCGCAGACAAGTACTACTAACATACTACTTATGCTATCTGTATTGCGCGGGTTGGCACTGCTAGACTTCACTACTCATCCTTTGACCAGACCAAGTCGTGGTAGAGTCGGCCGGCGCTGCGCAGGAGAGCCTGACGCTGAGTACCTCTATTGTAATAATAACTCAACGCTAAAACAGAAAACCCAGAAAGTCGGCTGGAGCGAGCTGTCAACACTACAAAATCTGATACTTTACACTATTATATTGCTCGTGCGACAGCGGTTTATAGGATGTTCTCAGAGACCGTAAGTGTTTCAAAATTATATTTAATAAATAGTAGTAAGTTAGCTGTCCTCTCCATATGCAGCCCTGCGAGCCAGCTCAGTCCAATCTAACGCACTGAGGAGAGCGAGTCGTAGTGGTATACATATTGTTAGGAGAAAGAGGCCGACGTACTGAACAGAAGGGAAACCCAGAACGAAGATGTCCGCCGTCGATGCGTCGTCGACACTAGTCCAGCCCAAACTGAATACTGTACTCGTTATGACTCGCGCGGTGCTGCGTCGCTTTG
The DNA here is from genome assembly GCF_003227715.2 of Harpegnathos saltator. Classification (NCBI taxonomy): domain Eukaryota; kingdom Metazoa; phylum Arthropoda; class Insecta; order Hymenoptera; family Formicidae; genus Harpegnathos; species Harpegnathos saltator. The sequence goes on along the minus strand of NW_020230155.1, from coordinate 1,022,857 downwards.
GCAATGCGCAGTCACTGAGATCTCAATAGAGTTGTATTTAAAATTAATGATGCCTTATACAGCATCTGCACTCACGCGATTCCAAGGAATCTCATACCCCTAAAGCCGTTGTGCGAACTCGTCAGTCCTCGAACTGACTAGGATTAAGACGACGCACGAAGCGCATCCGAGACGCAGCTAACCTAGACGATACCTTCTACGCTCTCTCTGTTGCTGAAATGACTTCGCCTGATGTCGGACGCCGGACAGAGTGCTAGGCCTCGCATGAGAAAGTCAAAGATCTCCTAGTTCATTTGCTTAAAGAACGATCTCTAAAGGTTACGAGTATGTCCAGGACACGATTCGATGACGGGATCAGTGTTCCATAATATATTTCTACTTCATAGTCAGGACACTATAGGTAAACATATTACTCTCTCTTGGAGATTAGAATACTATATAAAAAGGTTCTCCTGCGCTTCGAGACAACAGTGTTGTAGTATGTTTTGTAAGCCCGATTTGTGACCTGTGACCAATTAGCTATACCTGAGATAGTATCTTGTTGTAATACACCTCGATAATTTTTCCTAGAGACGCACATTCTGTTCTCTCATCGGATATTCTTACTACAGGCTCAGACAACCTATTACGGACAACTAGATAATTCCTTGATCATCTAGAACATGACGTTATTGAAACGTTAGTGTTGCTTCTGAGCGTCGCGATGGAGGAGCCTAGTCGCGACTTTATATTGATTCTGACATTTATAGGCTGCGCCCTCCGCTACCCACTGTTCCACATCGCGAATCACCGCTCTTGCCAGCGAGGTAGAACACCAAACCTGCCACATTACCGGTCAATGCAAAATCACAGTTGGCAATTCCGTTTGTATATGCGCACTGTGACCATCGGCTGTCCTACGTATCGGCGGCCAAAGAACCTAAGTTAAGTGATTCACCACGGCGTGCAAGGTCATGCTCTGCGTATGGTGCGGCATGGGTATCTCAGCGCGTCGTATCTGTATCGTAAGTGTTCATTACTAGTCATGCTCTGCGTATCTAAATCATAACCTTGAACTGAACACATCGCCATTCAGGTTCGAGTTCTGTCGCTATCGGACGCGGCATACAGTGATATGCATGTGAAGGTTTGCAACGCAGTAGTCACACTGTCAAAGACATCTAACGGCCGCACATAACACGCGTTTATGAGACATACGGTGGAGATAAAGTGATTTTTGCAGGCTCTGGAAATCAACATGCTCGCGAACTCCTCTGATAGATGGTCGAGGAGAGTATGCTCTCCGCATAGACGTTTGCACCTACATCCACCCTGAAACATCCGCGCCTTCTGATCCGCATGGAGTAATTGAAGCCGTATACACTCCGAGCAAGGGCAGCACGATATTAATAGCTCCCGCACGTAGCGTTTATGACATCTCTCCTGCTTTCATTAGTCATCTGCGTTCGTATCGAGACGTGTCTTACATCAGCACTGGTTGACCAGCACATTACACAAGAAGACGTCTCATGTCAGGAAGGATCAAGCTGCTGCGCACTGCAAGTATCAGATGGATCTCGCATTGCATTATAGTAGTGCATCTGTATCTACATAGTAACATATGCACACGCGGGCATTCGCCGTAGGATGACCTGCTGCGTGAAAGATGGAGAGAAAGTAGTGGCCAGCGATGGGACACAATACTTTGAATCATAAATGCTTATAACCAGTTTTGTTACATAGGTGAGATAGCCTCGAATTTCGGAAAAAAAAACGGCGGAAGCAAAAATTGTACACCTGTGATATAGGTGAGCCCTGCTGTGGTTCTTAAACCGATTATGAAACGTGTATGCGTATTCATGATATTGATCCTATTGCAATTGTGAGGATTATGAGCTTAATTATAATCTGTGTGAAACAGCAAAAATTAAGAGTACATCTGCAGCAAGGAATTTGTGTTCGCCAAACACACAGCGCAAGTGTCGGTATCGATTTAAGAACGCGGCGGACGATCTATCATTATGACATGTGCAGTAAGGCTATTTTGTTTACAGGCATGTGCGGCGCTCCTATCATTATATAAGATGAATAATTTACAGTACCTAGTATTCACATACCGATCTACAATTTATCCAATTTGTTCTTTATAAAATAATAGCAATATCTTGTAAATCTTTTTTGTGTTCTCAACCTATCTCATCAGTATTTTTTGTCTTTTCTTGCCATATCAATATATTACAGCGAGACGTTTTGCTCTGAAACATTTTCGTAATACATTAATGCCCGTCGATTATATAACTTCTCTTGAGATGATATATCTAAGTAGTCGATAAACTATTACGGTCAACCGGTGTGTGTTTTCTTGAATTATGAGGCTATTCCATGTAAGAAAGTAATGATCAGCGAATAATCTCGAAGAGTGACGCTCAGCTGCGTACAATGACTCTAGAGATTCACGTTGCACGTTGTTTCATTAGTAGCTGACATGGCTCTACCCTCTCCAGTGAAGTGTCTCACAATATTACGACATATTGAGTGCGTGCCAAACGTTTGGCGTGTAGTATTTCTTTCGCGAATAGCGTTTGCCAACTATCTCTTTCTGTTTAAGCTACAATGATATTCAATATACTATACCAATTGAGTGAGAAAAGAAGAAATACCTGAAACAACTAAGATATGTCGGGGAAATGTGTGTCCTTTATTATAAGGATTTCACGACATCCAATACAACGAACTTTGCACTCACCCAATATTATTTCAAAGGGAACACATTTTGATTAAAACAAAATTTAATTTTGGGTGGAGACGCCAAGGTAAAAAGAAGGTCAAACTTTTTTTTAAATGGAACTCTAATTTTTTGAACACCTACGTTTGTAGCCCTTGTCATGACGAATTCAACAACCACATACTTAAGGTGATTAGAAGTCAAATAATGGAAAAAACACTCATTAACGTTTTTAATACAACTTAATAAAATCAAAGTTTATCTTGTTTATATTAGCAAAATTCTATCATGATCTTCCTGCGTTAAAACTTACAAGGGACATTCGGCAACGCGGAAATTCAAAAGAATCTGAAACTCTACATAATTGTAGAGCAGATATACCTAATAACAAAACAATTTTTCGTTGGTGCCCAAAAACGGTTTTAAGGGTGGAAACAACCCCTTGAACAAAGTTGATTTTTGTCTTTCTAAGCGAATATTATCGAAACTATTAAAGATATGAAAAAATGTTTTAGACAAAAGTTTTATGGTTTTAAAAGTACTTTATTATGCTATATTTAGATTTTTTAAAAATGTAAAATTGTGTATAAAATACCCCCCTCCTTCTCTTTTTTCAAATTGTTAAAATCAATTGTCCAACCAAAATAAAGCTTATTTTATGACAAATTCAACCATATATAATAACATTATGTTTGGAAAAGGCAATATTGAAAAAAAAATTAAAAATGCTCTTATATATATGCTACGCGTACCAAACTTATGGGTTCGCTGCTTGACGATGGCATTTCTTTCTCCCTCATAATTACTGACTGTAAAAGGTAAGGAAGGAATAAAAACAGGTAATCTAAGAAAAGAATAAAGTTGATGTTAAGAAGTAAGTTGAAGAAGAACAGCATGATAAGGAGGACGCAGAGAGAGTGTATATAACTCTAATATAGATAATCTTTTAAATTCAATTGTAAAGAACAAATAAGGAAATGAATGATATGAAGAAAAAAGGAGAACACACACGGATTTAATAATGAAAAATATAATTTATAAATTTATTCAGTGTACATTTGTGTGTATGTGTTTTGCTTCATTCATATATAGGTTTTATTAATTAAGTAGTCGATATAGATATTCGAGTGAAAGATATCTTATATTTTGGTATGGATTATAATATATACAAATTTTACAGGAATTGAGGACAGTAAAATATTATTTATTCTATATAATTATTACAATAATGATATTGCTCAAAGAAATGTTCAAAACAAAAATATTGCTTGCACCATGCACAACGTATAAAAGCCATTTTACCACAAATTCTGCATTTTGGTATACGTTTTTCTTCTTTAAAATAACAATAATCGATTGGATTATGAAATTTTTCAGGCCGTGTTGATAAATAACCACTTTTATACCAGCTATATCTAAATAAATTTCGAAATCTTGGAGAAGACAGTTGATTGTGTGTTAAAGATTGCAATTTTATTATGTTATTACGTAAATGTAAATTTATGTCATAATTATTTATAATAACACTATCAGAAAAGCTTCGAACAAAATTTTTCCAGATTCTGAAACCAAAAACATCTAATGGCTGTATAAAAGCAGTTGTTTTTTTGGTATTGTTAGAATATTTACATGTTTGTCTTTTGGTACAAGTTCTTCCAATTGGTTCGGGCAATGTCCTGTCCATGAATCAAGCAGTAGTATACTTTTCTCTCCAGTGTTTGGTAGATACACTTCTTGGAACCAATTTTTGAAATGTTCAGTTGTCAATTTCCCTGATTTTGAAGCTGCAATGTAAATATTCACTGGTCTAAAAAGAGTTTATTCTTCTTGTGGTCCAAAAACACCAGTAGATTCTTTTAATACTATATACAAAGGCGAAAGGAGATGTCCATCTGCAGATATAATAGGCATAATGGTGTAGCTATGAATCATAGCAGATAAAGATTGGATAGTAGCTCCAACTGTCTTCACTCCTACATTAGCTAATGTTCTTTCTGCATGTATAATATTTCTAAATTAAAGCCACTTTCGTCCGCATTATAAGTTGATTCAGCACCGATTACATTAATATGTGGCTTTACTGTATTTACAAATTCCTCAGCGTTTTGACGTATAGTTAGATCAGTTAAATGAGAAGACCGCGTTTTAAATGCAGTTATTTTACGTGATGTAATACGATGTGCCTTTTTAAAATTCCATATCCACCAATTTCCTGCTTTAAATGAAGAAAAATCCACTTGTTCCTTTGCTTCTAGTGCCCATTTTCGCAGATTTATATCATGAATAATAAGTCCTCTATTAACAGCTTCTTGGAATTTTATAAGAACATATTCAGCAATAACTACAAGTTTGTCTGTATTTGAACCCCCACGCATTACATGTTCTTGCCATCTGTGCAATTGTTGAATAGATTTTACCTAGAAGAAAACAAATCTCAATATTAAACAATTCGAATTCAAAAATAAAAGAAGTTATATACGAATTAAATGTTCACGAAATATCAAATTGTAAAACTTAAAATAAAAAACAACGCGACTCTAACTATATAATTTACAGCTTTGGTCATAAGTATAAAGCATCTCTAACTCATTGTATTTTCCTAGAAATCAATGCATATACTCATAGTAAATATATAATCTCTTTACAATAAATATTATATTAATATTTTATAATATAATGTGTATATTATATTTATGTATATTATATTTATATTATAATTTATATTATATTAATATTATATTATATTACAATAAATATTGTAAAATAAATATTATTTTCCACATATTCTTATATTATATTTTTTTATTATATTATTTTTCCATATACTCGTATACTATATTATGTTCTCCATATATTCATATAGTATGTTTTTGTTACACAATTTAAATAAATTTTTTGGGATGCTTTATACTTATAGTCAAAGCTGTATGTACAATGACCGACAATGATGCGTTCCGCGAGAGGGGAAATAGAGTTCTCTCTGTCGCGGAACGAATCACTGCCGGTCACTGTACACCGTAAAAGCCTCAAGTATTTTACTATATATTATTCTTCTTATTTTTTAATTAAACTTTACTTTTCTAAAACGATGTTGTACAGAAGTAAGAGATAAATGTCCTTTCTTTTCACTCTTCCAAAATTCGATTGCCTTTTTCTTATAATTTAAGTTTACATTTCCACCTTCATCATCCACAGTGCAAACTTCATTTCCATAATTATCTTCTTCAGCATCAATATCGTACACATCTACAAATTGTACGTCATGCGGTTCTGATGGATCGTCAAAATCAAGTCCCCACTCATGTTCGATCATAATATCGTGATGTATAGCACTCTTTATTAAATCAGTAATTGTATCATGGAGTTCCACCTCTTGATGATTAACAGGAGTTATTGCAATATTTGTGAAATGAAATGTCGCAATTAACAAATTAATAACATTAGTTGGATTTATTACTGACATTATGATACAAATCTTAAGGATATTTTAATTAAACATTTCTCACAGCAATAATAATATACGTACTGCTTCAATAACTGCTTCAATAACACTGAAATGTATTCCAAAATGGACAGCTTTTATATGCAAATGAATGAAGATAATATATGTCAATATAATGAACCTTGATTGCACTGTACTTGATAAAGAGTGCTATTTTGGTCGCACAGTCATAAAACTTGTGACAAGTGTTTTGCATGTTGCCATGATATACACACACGTGCGCACGTACAAAAACACACATACACACACACACATATTTATTTATATTTACGCGTGTCGTTTAAATTAATGAAAAAGGTAGCCGCAATGTTGGCAAAATAAACGTCTATTACGTGAAATTTTATAATTTATAACATTTTTAAATATTAGTGACTGTATCCTTATCATGCTATTTTTCTCCTACTTACTTCTTAACATCAACTTTATTGCTTTTTTAGATTTTCTATTTTCTTCCTTCCTTATCTTTTACAGTTTGCAATTATGAGGAAGATTTGAGGAAGAAAGAAATGCCATCGTCAAGTAGCGAATCCTTAAGTTTGGTATGCGTAGCATACATATAAAAGCATGTTTAATTTTTTTTTCAATATTGCCTTTTCCAAACATAATGTTATTATATATGGTTGAATTTGTCATAAAATAAGCTTTATTTTGGTTGGACAATTGATTTTAACAATTTGAAAAAAGAGAAGGAGGGGGGGTATTTTATACACAATTTTACATTTCTAAAAAATCTAAATATAGCATAATAAAGTACTTTTAAAACCATAAAACTTTTGTCTAAAATATTTTTTCATATCTTTAATAGTTTCGATAATATTCGCTTAGAAAGACAAAAATCAACTTTGTTCAAGGGGTTGTTTCCACCCTTAAAACCGTTTTTGGGCACCAACGAAAAATTGTTTTGTTATTAGGTATATCTGCTCTACAATTGTGCAGAGTTTCAGATTTTTTTGAATTTCCGCGTTGCCGAATGTCCCTTGTTAGTAGAAGTGGATATGGAATGGATGTTGGCGTAGACGATGCAAAAACTATAAATATTCTTCAGAAAATAAACACATAAAGATAGACTAGGCGTACGTACGTGTGGGGATGGGTACTATTTCAACCAAGTCAGTTATTGATATTGAACACGAGTGTGACTAGTGTAATCATTAGAATAAGTTGTATTTTCACTTTCTTTTCCTTCGTCATTTGCGTTATGGTGCGTTATACTAAGAAGAATATCGTGACATGGTCTTAATTTATGGTGAATGTCAACAAAATGCTAGAGAAGCTGCTAGAATTTACCAAAATTATCCTAATAGACTCTATTATCCATCTCCTATAGTCTTTATTCGTTTATATCATCGTTTGAGAGAACATGGAACTTTTGCAGTTGATCGCAATATGAATCGGTCTCGTCCAGTTTGTAATCAGAACACAACAATAAATGTTTTAGTAGCAATTATTGTAAATCCTCATTACAGTACACGACAATTGTCGCGGGAACTTGAAATATCCCACATAAATGTTTGGAATATCTTGCACCGTGAGCGCCAACATCCGTTCCATATCAACTTACACCAAGCCTTAACGCAAGAGAATCATGATAGGAGAATTAAATTTTGTCGATGGGCTTTACAATACTATGAAGAGGATGAAACGTTTTTTTCTAGAGTATTATGGAACGATGAAGCTACATTTCGTAGCAATGGACATATAAATAGTCATAATTTTCATTATTAAAGCGACCAAAATCCTAGATGATTAAGACAAATTGATAATCAACATATATGGTCGTTGAATATGTGGTGCGCCATTATTGGTGTCACAATTATCGGTCCATTTTTCTTCGATGATCGTAAGTGGACGAGTTTTTTTTAATTTCTTTCTGTGGATGCTACTTGACGGAGCACCTCCTCACTTTAGTTTGGCTGTCAGACAACACATGTTATTTTTCCTAATCGATGAATGGATCGAGGAAGTCCAGTGTCTTGGCCACCCAAATCACCTGATTTGACCTGCCTAGATTATTATTTTTGGAGTAGAATCCGGGAAATTGTTTATGTCAATCCTCCAACTACAAGAGAAAATATGATGCAACGAATATGCGAAGCGAGTCAAATAATTTCGACGAATTACAAAGAGTGCTTAATGATTTTCAACGAAGATTGCAGACTTGCATAGAGATGCAAGGGAATAACATTTCGAACACTTATATTAAAGAAATTCTCCATTCCGAAGAGAAAAACGCTTATTTTTTCTAAAATATTTTGTTCTTGAAAATTTATTAATTTTCCATTATTTGACCTCTAATCACCTTGAGTATGTGGTTATTGGATTCGTCATGACAAGGGCTACAAACGCAGGTGTTAAAAAAATTAGAGTTCTATTTAAAAAAAGTTTGACCTTCTTTTTACCTTGGCGCCTCCACCCAAAACTAAATTTTGTTTTAATCAAAATGTGTCCCCTTCGAAACAATACAATATAAGAAAAGGCGAACCTCAATATCATTTAGTTTTCGAGATTTTTTACCTATTACGTTTGAAATTTAGCACCCTGTATACAAGGGGATAAGTCCTGAGAAAGGAATATTGAGAATTAATATAATAATAGCCGATTCTGTTAGAATTGCCATCGCTCGACTGATCGCTATGTTTTTGCTACGTTATTGGTGTGCTGGTACATATGTACAACCGTATGCAAAAAGTAAAAAATAGAAAATAAAGTCAGAGCAATAATTCTGAAAGAAGCGACGAAGAACCTCGAGTATATATAGGTTATTTCGAAAATTTCCATAAAGTAACATTAAGTCAGTCGCGTCATATTAAAACTGTTGATTTGGTTTGTTAAATTGATTTGGTTTGTTAGTTGATAAGTAGGTTGATGAGTTGACGGATTTCATTGAATAGAAAAGCGTATTAATTGTAAAGACAAATATTTCGGGAAATGATAAAGCCAATTTCAAAGATTAATTATATATTCTTATACGATTTTGCAGAAACTTTCGAAGCAATCTACGTATAATCGTATAATCGACGATGCGACAGATGAGAAGGTGCGCATATTCTCTCAGCCGCTCTCATTTTCATTTTTACAGAAAAAACTTCCTCCCGCCCCCTTTCGTCCATCTTCGCAAGTCTGATTTGGCACAGTAAACGCGAGATACGGTACTCGGGTTAGAAGAGCGCTTAAGAATAATGCAACATCGTTTGCTTGTTTCATTAGCCACGTTCCGAGAATCGCCACGCCTCTCTTGCGCGGCAATCGAAACTATCAGCCTCGGAAGTAATTAAATGGCAATGAAGCCGATCGGTTCCTAGTCGGAGACCACCCATGCAAACATCGTGCTAACGAGGATGGAATTAATTTCGTGCGCGTAGCGGGCAGATTCCTTTTCGCAAAGAGGACGCTGCATGAGTCGTCTAACGACCTACGGACTAATATGGATCCGATTAGATTTGTCAGTTCGTATTCGTATAATTAGAGGAACAATTGCACTGCGTTCATGTAAATGGAATCTGCAGTGACGCATTTTGCGGAGATACGCTCACGATATAAAAAGACAACGAAGAGCACAGCGGTGAGAGAGAAATGTAGTAAAGTATGTTCGATATTTGCGCGGCACAGTAGAAAACGTTTCTCGTCGCGATTACGTACAGCGCTAGTTTCGTGGGTAATATCATTACGTTTGCATCTTTCGCTGCATAATGAGTGACGCTATAGCCACGTGAGTTGTCGAACTCGTGTATACCAGGTATGTAAATATGAAACCGGAATTTTTGTATAGAAAATACACGTTTATTGTATGAAAATGATAAAAAATATTTTATTCGAAGTATTGCCCATCGCTAGCTATACATTTTTCCCACCTATCTGACAATTTGTGGATGCCACGCCAAAGAAACTGTTGCTCTTTTGAGGCAAAACAGTCATCGAGCCATTTTCGTACATTTTCATAAGAAGTGAAGCGCTGCTCAGCAAGTGCGTGTCCCATCGATGTAAATAAGTAGTAATCGGACGGAGCCAAGTCTGGTGAGTAAGCCGCATGCGAAAGTATTTCCCAACTAAACGCCTCAATCGTTTCCTTGACCAGTTTTGCTGTGTGTGATGATGCATTATCATGAAGCCAAATCACTTTGTATTGCCTTTTTTGATATTCTGGTCGTTTTTCACGCAAAGCTTGATTCAAATCGATCATTTGTTGTCGGTAGCGTTCAGTATTAACGGTTTCGCCAGGTTTTAGCAGCTCATAATAGATCACACCCTTCTGATCCCACCAAACACAGAGCATTGTCTTCCGTTCATAGCGATTTGGCCTTGCAGTCAATGTTGATGGTTCGCTTGGAGTTACCCATGATCTTTTACGCTTAGGATTCTCAAAATATATCCACTTTCCATCGCCAGTCACAATTTGATGAAGAAATGATTTTGTTTTGTACCTGGTGAGCAGCGTTTCACAAGTGGTTTTTCGGTTTTCCTGCTGTCTTTCATTCAGTTCATGTGGAACCCATTTTCCCATCTTCTGGATCTTTCCCATGGCTTTCAAACGTATGGAAACGGCTTCTCGTATCACATTTAATTGATCTGTGAGTTGTTGTTGCGTTTGAGCGTCATCCTCATCCAACAATGCTTGCAATTCGCTGTCTTCAAACTTTTCAGTGATCTTTCACGTTCTTCGTTTCTCACGTCAAAATCGCCACGTTTGAATTTTTTAAACCACTCAAAGCACTGTGATTTACCAAGAACATGCTCACCATAAGCTTCGACAAGCATTCGATGCGATTCTGCAGCAGTTTTCTTCAAATGGTAACAGAAAACCAATGCTATCCGCAAATCGTAGCTTTCAGGCACAAAATTCGACATGTTCAACGCTATTACAAACTATGCTGTTGCATGAAACTTGTATTGTTGTGAGTTGAAAATCTTTGTCAGATGTCAACAAATGGAAATGGCACCAATGACGCGGTTTGACGGTAACTACATTGACACCTAGGGCCATCTATGGGCAAATTCCGATTTCATATTTACAGACCTGGTAGGCGATTGACAAAACGAGTCACTAGGGAAGATCCGCGCGAACGCGTGGCTCTCATTGTAACACGATGTAAAAAACATCGTTTTTAATTATTTCGTCCTAGTTCGCATCTTTCCGCTAGATTTATCATAAACAAGTTTTCGCAGTTGGTCACAGCGTGCAACGAGTGAATTTTACATGTTGTCGTCGCGGAGAAAACGAATAGGAAAATATGAAAATACCTGTGCGAAATGATCAAGTGTGAGAAACAGATGTGACTATTATTCGTTCGCTGTTAAACAGATTGAAAAACAAACATTATTATTTTGTGCGCTTTACACACACCCGCGCACATATCGGCGGTGGTGAATTTCAAAATTGTTTGCGAATAATAATAACATCCGTTATTAACGGTAACGTTCACTCGTCGATCAAATCCGACGCTGACTGACTCGCTCCGAAAATGCAATGCAATTTTTCGCGGATGGATTCGAATCGAATAACATCTTCATTTGTGGGAATGAAATTCGCTAATTGAAAAGCTCGATTTTGCAACTCAATGATACGGGCAACCTCTTATAACGCACGCACACATACACACACACACACACACACACACATGTGTGTCAGGTTATCGTCGCTCGACTAATGAACACTTGCGTGCGCCATCGACTAATTCGCAATTAATCGAACTCGATTTGCGAGGTAACGTGGCGCGAAAGTTCGAAAGGGGTGCGTCGAATCGTTGGCGAAAACCCGATTTCCATCAATTATATCGATAGAGCGCATTAATTAATGCCGAGAGGGCGTGCGCGTCAAGTCGCGATTATAATTGGCATCATCGATGGACGATGCCAGGCTCGCAATTAAAACAATGTGCTTACCAATTGGATTTGTTTAATTGCAAAGCCCTCGGCGCACACGATAACGATTGAAATCAAATTAGTCGTTAATTGTGCCATATCGAATTTGAAATCTCACGAAACTCATACGAATCCGTGCGTCGTAGATATTTATGCATCGCGCGTTTATGATTCCGAACAAGTGATCGCGCGCATTTTCATAAATAAACTCCAAACCCGGGGGGATCGAAGTCGAAACAACGTTCATCGCGAAGTGGACGGCTTAGTCAGGTGATTTAAAACGGCAATTGCGACATTTGCTTCCAATCCTGCGATAAAATAAAATAGAATCGCATGTTTCGTATCATAATTCAATTGAATCTACTGTTTTGTGTGAAAGCATGGAGTTAAATTAAACAAAAATATTTCTTTTATACACATTGGAGGAGTGCAGGATTTTAAGAATCACCATATAATACATTTACAGGGAGATTTGTATCACACATTTCTAGAAAATATAACTGCATCGTATTTTACGCATTTCTTCAAGATACGAGATAAAGTGAGCCATAAGTTGCAAACAAACTTTCCGATATGCAGCATTAGAAAACGGTAAGACGATGAGACGATAGAACTCAAATCAGAATTTTGGTTCTACGTGAATTCTGCAGATTCTATCAAATTTGAAGGATTAATGGAGAATTTCGAAATATAAGAATATATAGGCTATTATCTTATCTTGATGCTACAAATAATTGCTGATCATTGTTTTCCTCATATTGGTTGAATTAAAAAATAAAGAGATCTATAGCAATAATTTAAAATAAAAGATATAGATAGAAGTAAAAGTTTAAATTAAATACAAGTGAAATATTGAGATGATCGAATATTGAGTAATTCTAAAATAAGTTTATCCTTGCAACGCTCAACATTAAAAAAACTATGAACGAGTAAGTCTGTATTATTCAGATAAGACAATACTTTGTATAGTGTTATATCTCAAGATTCACATTGATCTTTCATGTTGGACGAAATTTACAAGTTTAATATGGACTGAAAATTTCGACTTAGAAAGTAACAATAAATATATTAATATAGAAAGGGATCGTATTGGAAAATGTATTTTCTAAACTAATATTTCATTCGTTTCATTTCCTGCAATCGTTTGTGCGACTTACTTGCTAACTTTCTTACCGTAGATTTAATTACATGTCAAATCTAATTCTCTCTCTAATTCCTTTTATCAAGCTTCTCACGTTAAGACTTCTTGGTGCTCACTGCGGCCATATTGAATAGTAACGTCTGACGCGAGAGATGACGCGCTGGAAATTCCTGCGTGCCACTTCCAAGTTAAAAGATATTTGTATGAAAGATTACTTCAGATCGCTAAAGCATACTTGTAAAATGCTCCGAATGCTTTGCTTCTCCCTTGATAGTCAATCATCAATGACGTAATGACTGTAATATCAAGTTGGTCACATGGAATGATTGCTTATGCGCATGACCAGACTCTCTATTACGATCACTTTGTGGTTGTTGATTGACTATCGAAAAAGTATAGCGTTCGAAGCATATTTTACAAGCTTTCATAGAAATATTTTGCTTTATTTAGAAATGACACGCAAACATTTGAAATATGCGTTTTTCCGTTTCTGACGTCATTAACTAAGAGTTCCGCGGCGAGCGACTGAAAGCCTTAAAGACCGTGACGATAACGACATCAGTGGTTTACCACGACATAAAGCTTTATACCGTTTGCGAGCCTTTGCGTATCGTTCTTCCTCTTGATTCTTAATGAAACGCTACGCTCGAACATCATTATTCTCGGGTTTCCTCAGACGCAATCGTGAGCTTCGGAATCTCGACATGCTCGTCTCGGATTCTAAGTGAACTACCTCCCCATTCACATATCCATGACATCTCGCGCCAGTCACTCGACTCCGCTATCCGAGGCCATACTAGCTAGAAATCTACTTTGGAGAACATCCACGTTCCTTAGACGCGATCGCATCGTAGAGAAACGAAGTCGATCGTATAGCACACACGAGCGCCAGGCGGTAAAGACTCAAGTTTCCTGGCAAGAATTCCGTTCACGAACCACGAACCTAGTTGGAAGGGTGTTCAAAAGTGCCTATGGTTACCGAGGAAATCCCAAAGAGGAATCCGAAGCCTAACGTACGAAAGAAGAAAAAAGAAAGGGAAAATGAAACGAGAAAAAAAGCAGAAGGAAAAAAGAACAAACGAAATATCCGATTCCAATTGTACGCGATATCTTCTACCTGTGCTTTGCATATCAAAGGTGGAAGCTCGATCTTCGAACTCTGTAGTAAGCCTACCTACTCGATGATGCCGAACCTGATAACGTTTCAAGTGGAGTAGGACCCTTCGGAGATAATAAGATCTTCCGTTGTTTCTGCGGAGGAGCCTTCCAAGTAGTATCGCGACGCAGCCGAGCGCGGCTGGCCAGTTCCTTTCTGATTGCACACATCCGATTTCTGAGGGTGTTCGCTTACGAGAGAGAGTTCGCGATTCTTAAAATATGGCTCTCTTCCCCTTTCTCTCTCTCTCTCTCTAGATGCGCAAACCCCTGGCAAGCGAGGCAGCTGTCGGAGGTGCGACGTCAGCGCGGTGCTGAGCAAGAAAAGTTTTTAATCGATTTCGCTCGCGCGGACGTGACTTCCGCTCGACAACGAGCTCGCGGACCCGCAACCAGTTTAAGTGCACTGGCAAGAGAAATTGACAGTTCGTGCGAAGGCTTTGCGAGCGATTGCATCATGCCGGAGAGCTTTTTCTTAGCCCGCGACGGTTTGTCTAGGAAGATTATACAGTTGTTCGTGGAGCGCGCGACTGGTGTTGTCCTTGTAGCTTCACGGGCGGTACTAAAATTATTGAGAAGTTTCCTACTTACGCTGACCGATCTGATGACAATAATATTATGGGTAAAACTATCAGAAGGATCTTCGCACGGATCTGAACATTACCGATTTAATATAATGAAATGAGGCCAACCACATCAGGCATTTAATTTAAGAAAGAGTTTACTCGAAAATGTAGTGGAAAATGTATCGACGAGAATTTCATGTAATTTCGCGCCATATTGCCACATTGAATTGAAAGCGTGCAAAAGGGAGAGCGAAATCGCGGCGTTTGTCGCGCGTAAGCGCAACCGTAAACAACAGGGCGGGCGAAACTTTCGCGATTAAATGGATTTAATTTCCGTGTTAATCGAACGAAGATCGCGGGTCGCGCACGCGAGGGCAACGGTGCGGGCACATTTAACTAGCGGATAAATCGTCAAGAGTAATGTCACGCTTAAAAAGTAATAATCGAGTTCATTACTGACCACTGCCTCGGTGGCGAAATATGTCGAACTACCGCGCGTGTCACGTAATGCGCTTTCATTATGTCGCACTTTCGCAGCGTCATGTAACATTCGCTTCGGCCGATGACAACACGTGTTGACCTATGAATGAGTGAGCCCGTCGATGCGTATACATTTCGTGCCGGAAAACGCACCCGGCACCGCACCGAAATGCAATTGTCATGGACTCATTGCAGACGCTCGAGAGTAATGAGATGCTAACGCAATCGCGCCAGTTCACCCGACGCCGAATCGGCTTGTGATATATTAAACGAGCCGCCCGCAATCATGACAATTAAATGCGCCACTGCGACTGCACGCGATTAACCGACCGCTTAGCTGGCGCAGCGTTCATAACAACGGCGGTTTTTCGAACGTCACGTGATCGAATCTTCCCAAACTGGGCGGCGCTCGCATTTCCAAACTCGTTGTCGTTGTCGTAGCAAATTGCACATACACCGCGAAATATTAGGTATTTCGGTTAGTTTTGAGAAATATTTTGCAAAAGAAATACGTTTATTTTTCAGACGTTGAATTATATTTCATTCAAAATATTTTCCATCGCTAGCTATAACTTTTCGGGCAACAAGTAAATTCTGCGATAAAAGAAATTTCGTCCTTCGAAGCAATCCACGAGCACTCATCGAGCCAGTTTTGTATTTCTTTATATGATTTGAAATGCTGGTCAGCAATGTAGTCAAAATAAGTGATAATCGGAAGGAGTACAGTTTGGTGAATACGCGGCGTGTGGTAGGACCTCCCATTGAAGTGCCGATAATGTATCCTTAACTGTTTTTGCAACGTGCGGTCGACCATTGTCGTGTAACAAAATCACTTTACGTTTTCTTTGAGCTATTACTGAGCGTTTTTGGTTTAAAGCACAATTCAAATCAATTAATTGTTGTTGATAACGCACAACAAAGACTGTTGGATTCGGTTGTAGCAACTCATAAAATACAATGTCTTTTTCATGTCTCACCAAATGCACAATAAAACCTTACTTCCGTGGATGTTGCGTTTTGAAGTCGATGTCGATGGTTGGCCTGGACTTATCCACGACTTTTTATACTTAGAATTATCATAGTAAATACATTTTTCATCTCCAGTTATAATTTTATACAAAAACTTTCTCTTGTGACGAGAAAGCAATGAAGTGCAAATGGTTAAACGATTTTGAATAGCCAATTCAGACAAAGTGGAACCCACTTGCCTTCTTTTTGAATTTTCCCCATTGCATGTAAACAATCTGAAATGGTTGATTTATTAACATTTAATGCTTCAGCTAGTTCTTGAACCGTTTAAGCTGAGTTTTCATCCAATAATGTCTGCAATTCGGCATCTTCAAACTTTTTTGGTTGACTTGAACGTTATTTATCTTTCAAATCGAAATCACCACATCGAAATTGCTGATACCAGTACGCGCATATTTTAACCGATGAAGAAAAGCCAGAATAAATTTCTGAATCGGTAGACTTCAGCAGCCGTTTCCTTCGAATCGAAATAATAAAGCAGTAAATATCGAAAATTCTCTTTACCACGCTTCATTTTCAATCGCATAAAAAGCGTGGTTATGTTCACAAATGCACATGCCATGTGTTAAATTATTTATAGAAATGTCCAAGCTTTAAAATAGCATACCAACTTTCCAAATATCTCTAGATAGTAGATTTGTAGTTACAGCCATTTATAGTGAGCCCCCAAAACTAACCGGACCACCTAATAGATTCTCGCTTCTTCTCGATCGATAAAGGTATTTTGATTGAAGAGGTGAATTGTTCAAATAAATATACAATATTTTTTTTCTCGATCTTTCACGGCGAGCAAATGGCGCATGTTGACATCTCCGATGAGATTTGTACATTTATTTATGAGCGCACTTATTTCACAAGCACATACTGTACGAAGAATACAGTTGATACATTATACCGATACTTGGAAGCAAGTTCGTCGCTACGGCAAACAGGTAAAAATGTTTGTATCAATATACGTCCGCAAACTTTTAGTTCTTCAAGTATGGCTGTGCAGCGAGTTACCTCCTCAAATCGCTAACCTAAACACGGGAGACAACGTCTATTTTCAACGTTGTATCTTCTCTAGTTTTGCCCGAGCAAAGAATCAAATATCAAGGCGTCTCGGAAGTACAGGTTGCGTGAAAAGTTCACGGAGCGAAATTGAAATAAAGAATACCTAATTCTACAAATGATTTTATTCTTCAATATAGTCTCCATTAACTTCAATACACTTAGCCCAATGGCTCTCTAATAATTTTATTCCATCGTGGAAGTGTATTTCTGGAAGGTCTGCGAAATATGCCTTTACGGCTGCTATAGCTTCTTCATTCGACAAAAAATGCTTTCCATGGAGGAATTGTTTCAGGTTTCGGAACAGATAGAAGTCGCTGGGTGCCAAATCTGGCGAATACGGTGAATGATCAAGCAATTTGTACTTCAATTCATTGAATTTAGACATTGACAAAACACTTGTGTGAGCAAGTGCGTTGTCTTGGTGAAAAATGATTTGTTTGTGCTGCAAACCAGGTCTTTTCTCACGAATTTTTGCGTCCAATTGATCCAAAAGGTTACAATAATATTCAGAGTTAATTGTTTTACCTTTTTCCAGATAGTCAATTAACAAAATCCCTTTAGCATCACAAAAAATTGATGCCGAAACCTTTTTTGTCGATCTTTCATGCTTTGTTTGCTTTGCAGCTGAACATCCAGCTTCAGTCCACTGTAAACGTTCCTGTTTCAATTTAGGATCATGGTGATAGATTCAAGTCTTATCCATAGTTATAAAACAAATCGGTTTTATTCTTCTTAAAACGATCCAAATGACGCTGAGAAATTTGCTTTCGAGTGAGTTTTTGTTGAATTGTTAACGTATGCGGCACCACTATTCCATTTGTACACCTTTTTCATTTGTAATTCTTTATGCAAAATATGCCGTACCCGTTCATTTGAAATGTCTATGGTATGAGCAATTTCACGCGTAGTCACACTTGGATCTTCAGAAACAATAACATGTATTTGTTCAATGATTTCTGGTATTGATGCGCTTTTTGAACGTCCACTGCGTGGATCATCTTCAATGCTTGTACGACCATGTTGAAACTCAAGTGCCCATTTACAAACCATTGTTTTTGAAGGAGCAGATTCCCCTAACACATTTACCATCTCGGAATGAATTTCCATTGCCTTTAAACCTTTTTTAACAAAGAACTCAATCACTGCACGTTGTTTCAAATTTTCCATTGCAAACAAATATACTGACACGTCAACTTCAATTGGCTTGTAAACACAGAAAGAATTGACAGATGGAAATGAAACCTAACCTAGGTTCATGTGAAGAGTGATTCTATATAACCGACTACAATTTATAATTCTACCGTTTACTTATAGCTGCCGCTCCTCGAACTTTTCACGCAACCTGTACGTTCGGTCTGGGCGCCGTGATTCCTGTGCGGGATATTCTCATTCGAAAATAATCGTCTTTTCGACGCGGTGGAGATGCAAACAACGATAATTTGTTATTCGTTATGCCTGGGCAAATTGGACGTTCTCGGATCGCGATCCGAATGAAGAGTGAGTTAGTCATTGGTCGAGTTTCCGCGGTTTCCATTCCTAACGATGACATTGTTGCCAGCGTTCACGCAACATTTGTCTCGCCGTATAATCGGTTGTGACGTTTACTATGACGACCGTAATCCACGTCGGCCGACGCAGCTGGGCGCCGTGACGACTGCGTTCCCCGATGGCAAATTTGCGTGTAAACCAACCGCAAAGTCAGAGCCGAGCGTCGGAGAGTAAACTCTGCAGGGGTCGCGATATCACCGACGGCCGTTGTCATAAGATCGATTAGCGTTGACCCCTTATCTGCTGCGGCATCGTGATGCACAACACTCCATTGTGATATTCCAATTATTCGGCATTGCTCCGCGGCACTCGCCGAGACCCACAATGAATCGCGGGCGTTCTGTTGCTCGCGAAGATGCTGCTCTTGTATACATTTGATAACAGAATTGACGCAGTTTCGGTTACCCACGAACGATATAATTACTGGCATGAACGGTTGTGACTTACGTTCAACGAAATAATTCGTCCCGATGGAGCGCCGTAAAGCCTGTGTCACACTACGGATTGAAGACCAAGGATTGCGGATTGAAGATTAGATTTCGACAAATCAACGAACTTTGGTTTTAATTTGCTTTATTCCGATTGGTCAAATTTCAATCTTCAATCCGCAATCCTTGATCTTCAATCCGTAGTGTGACACGGGCTTAAGCCATGTCAATTTCACGGGTCGGGTTGCATTTGAAATACGAGCCACCGGAAACGCGAATAAAGCGCGCACGTGACACGTAAAATTTTCACGCTGGCGAAAAATACATAATGATGATAAGTGCGCACGAGTTCATAGACTTTCAATCCTGAAGAAAAGTTACGGTAAATATATAGAAAAGGGTACCGATTTTTTCATTTTGAAATATGTTATAAAGGATGAAATTCTGTGTGAGTGACTTTTCCTAATACAATTATATGGAGGTCGCTTATAGTTTCTGAGATATTTGACTTAAAGTTTTATAATTGTATGTTGCAGTATATTTGAAGTAGACAAGCAATTTTCATTCACTTTAAATATTGGAAACAGTACATATAAGCGGGAGAGGGGCTCCGCCCCTCCTCCGCACCCCCTCCCCAAACAAATCCTAACCTAACTTATTGTATCTTTATATATTTTTGGACATTGTTGAAAAAAGTTCTCTTAAGATCTATCACCTAGCTCAACTTAATTTATTATAATATCTGCATATAATTAGGTGTTGTAGCTTTTAAGGAGATCTTTTCAACATCGCTCAACAATATATAAAGATGCAATAAGTTAGATTAGGTTAGGAATTTTTTGGGGTAGGAGTGCGGGGGAGGGGCGGAGCCTCTCTCCCATTTATATGTACTATTTCCTATATTTCCATGTATACACTATGCTTGGATTAACTACATGGATTGTACTGTAAATAATGTCAGCTTATGATATCTGAAATTTAACATCAAAATTCCAAAACTTTAAAGTCAAATATCTTGGAAACTATAAGCGACCCCCATATAGTTGCATAAGGAAAACTCACTCAGAATTTCATCCTTTAGAACATATTTCAAAATGAAAAAAGCCGGTGAAGTGTACCCCTTTCTATATATTTACCAAGGTTACTAAAAAAAGGTTACTATAAAGTTGTGGTATCTGAAGGCGCAGTTTTTCCTCGAAAATACGGACTACACAGCGAGTGGGTGCATGCGTGCGAAAGAATGGGCTCAAGCGTGCGAAAAAATAAGTCGGCGAAAGGAAAGAGTCGCTTAGCGACTAAACACACATTCGCCTGTAGCGAATCGACATCCGGTCGCATTGTCAAAGATGAGAGATGTAAGCTTCGTCCATAGTCGTCCTCATAGGTGTTTACTGTACTACTGTCAGCCCGTGAAGTATGACTGCAACATTGAGAACGTATTTCAATTTATTTGTCCGCACTCGAGCTGTTGCCGTACTTCGCAACGACTCCTCAAAATTTCCCGTGGCGCGACGCGCTGCTCGAGATTTTTCAAATGTCACATCTCCGTCCAGTCATCGTTGCCGTTGCGAAACATTAAAACAATTAACCTCTTCTCGGAACACGCTGCGTGATCGCGTCTCGCGACAGCGTGTTAATGCCGCGTCTACGTGAATGTGTCAATATCGCGCGTCACTTTCCCACCGTCGTCCACGGCCGTACACACACAGGCCCATACATCAATCGCGCGCATACGTGACGAGAATTTAATGAGGAAAGAATTCTTCTGCGACTCCATGATATTTTATTGCTCGCTATCATATCGGAGATTTTATGGCGTTGTGTTTAGATTTATGATCCGACGTGAATAAAATGTAGGCGTAGCCATTTCATAGCTTCAGATTTATCTCTCTCTCTCTCTCTCTCTCTCTCTCTCTCTCTCTCTCTCTCTCTCTCTCTCTCTCTCTCTCTCTCTCTCTCTCTCTCTCTCCCCCTCTCTCTCTCTCCCACCCTCCCTCCCTCCCCCCTCTCCCTCTCACCCTCTCTCCCACCCTCCTCCCTCCCTCCCTCTCTCCCTCTCACCCTCTCTCTCGCCCTCTCTCTCGCTCCTTCTCTCCCTCTCTCACCCTCTCTCCCTCTCCCCCCTCTCCCCTCTCTCTCCCTCTCCCCCTCTCCGTCCCTCCTCCTCTATCTTCCTCCCGCTCCCGCTCCCTCTCCCTCTCCCCCCTCTTTCTCCCCCCCTCTCTCTCCCTCTCTCTCTCTCCCCTCTCTCTCTCTCCCCCTCTCTCTCTCTCTCTCTCTCTCTCTCCTCCTCTCTCTCTCTCTCTCTCTCTCTCTCGTTTTTTTTGTCGCAATATGGGTAAAAATCAATATTTCAAGAATCCGTCAAACAGCAGTCGAACGATGTAAAATAATGAAAACGGAATGATTTGCTTTACGAAGCGTTAAATTCGCACGTGATTGACTCTCTCGATATCGGCCATTTGATGTGCGATAATTTGCAATAGGATGCAAACAATGCATCATGTACACTATTGAATCGCGCAATTCTCGTCGGTCGGAGGCATGGTATTTGGAAAAATCGTTCCCCTGTCGCTGTGTAAAACAACAAAAGGATAAACTTTCGAGGTGTCCTAAATTCTCTACGCGTTTCCGCCTCTCGATTGCCATCGCTCGATTATACGATAATATATGGTGAGCCGTGTGTAATGGAGCGCTCTCCGCGAGCAAGTGTAAAATTTTCATGAATGGCGCTGTACCGTGGCAAAGAAATGTTCCCCGAATCCATTTTGCGGATGTAATAACCTTGGCACGACTTCCGACGTGATCTTTATTTACGTCCTGAGGAATACCGAGTCTTGCACTTACCACAATTCAAATCCTGATAAGAATTGTGTGGGAACCAGCCATAAGAAGCTTCAGTTCCCATATGTAAGGGTCTGGAATTAATGTTCTCCATGCGAGACTCCTCTGTGCACGTGTGTGTACGGGTACGTACATGTATGCGTGTGTACGCTCGGGTTTTATCGACGAAACTATTTACATAGTCCCTCGCAGTCAAAGATAATTCGTCGCTCAACTGTTTGTACACGCGTTTCAGTCTCGTTCTATGATACGTAATTAAGTAATTATTTAGAGTTTCGGAAAATCAATTCTAATGATCATAACGTTAACATATGTTGTTGAGGTCATCCTCTTGAATAACCTTCAAAAGTTTTAGCCATCGCTCATTGTTTATTAAAAAGTTATTAGCAAAAAAAGTTTCATAAATAGAGCCTATCTTTTCAACATAGTGTACGTTTTTCAGAAAATATTAAACAGTACATATGAGCGGATGGAGAGGCGGAAAGACCCCTTTTCCAAAAAAACTAACCTAATCTAACCTAATCTAACCTCATTTACACATCTTTTCATATGGTTGGACGTTATTGAAAAAGTCTCCTTAAACTTACGACACCTAACCATATATAAAGATGTAGGTATAAGTTGGGTTA
Source organism: Harpegnathos saltator (assembly GCF_003227715.2). Lineage (NCBI taxonomy): Eukaryota > Metazoa > Arthropoda > Insecta > Hymenoptera > Formicidae > Harpegnathos > Harpegnathos saltator. The sequence goes on along the minus strand of NW_020230155.1, from coordinate 999,919 downwards.
TGTTAGGTCAATTTTTTCCGAGGAAATGCAGGGGGAGGGACTGATATGTTTAACATTTTTTTTTAATGTATACTGTGTCGTAAAAATAGGCTCTATGTACGAGACTTATTTTGTCAATCACTTTTTAATAAACAATGAACGGTAATGAAACAATGGCTACAACCTACGATAAGTTACTTAGAAAGATGACCTCAACAACATACGTCAAGGTCGAAGTGATTGGAGCTGCTCCAATCCCTTTCCCTTAAACTAAACAATTACACGTAATTATATCAATTATCTCACTTGATTATTGGATTCCGCGATATACGAGTAAATATATCTTTCGCTCTCGCTCTGCCGCCTATCGCGGTTAAAGCGCTATCTCCCTTATATTTTTCTTTGATAATCGATAAACTGGAGACGATACCGTTATGTAAAAATAGGGGGATTTTTTATATTCTCATTTTCATGGAAAAGAATATAATGAGGTCTTTGATGTCACAGTAATAAGTGGACATAGTGGTTCGACTCCTTTTTCGGTACTTCTGTGGTTGGATAACAGTGGGAATATTTAAGATAGTGTTCTCTCGACTCCTTTTTGCGCGGCTGCATTCAGAATCCACGGTCCATATTCATGGGAGACGATACTTTATTCGTCGATGGGGGTTTCCACGATGATCGTAGCTAGCTGAAATTCATTCCCTAGGGTAAAATCATGCGAATCGCGACGTCCGGACGCGTCAGCGATTCCTTTCTTTCGTTTCATGCTCGCTCTGCACCGTAAAACCGCCCGATCTTCTACAAGGAACGCGAAATAAAATGCGCCGTGGGACCGTAACTGCAGAATTCCGTGCGAATGGTCGCGTATGAAACTTAAAAAGGTCTCGCCTAGTGGAAGATAAAACGTTATTGTTAAGCCGCAGCTTGAACGTGGACGAGGAACGTATGAAGATGTCTGGACATCAACCAGTTTTAATCGGGAGGTGACCAGAACCTCTTATCTTTCCAACTTTAGATTTTATTCTCCCGTATTTCAACAAGCGAGTCGGGATCGTTTATTGATTAATCAGGATAAAATATTCTCACGTGATCGCAGAAAGTTACGAAGAGAATCTGTCGTTTATTCATGATATGTAAAATCGAATTTCTGGTCTCGTCCAAAAATATACAAGGCTGCGAAAAATTCATTTGCACACGTCTCAACTCCGACCACCTTGGTTGTTCCCTATTCGGTCCGTCTACGCAATATATAATGAAGAACACTTTACATTTTGATTCTTGCGCTCTGTATTATGCTCAGAGGAATTCGTGCGATATGTCGGCAAAGTCTCAAGTTATATAAATTTATCCCGTTTATCCGCTTCGCTATTCATGAATTCAATTATCCGCTATATTTCTCAAGGATATACGGATGCCGTATGTTTAACAATTTTACAATTTGGTTTATGTCGCGGCGCTTTCATTACGTCGCTGGCAAAGACGGAACGATGCCACGCAGATAATGAGAATTTCTCGAAAGCGCCGGGAAGAAACCAGTGCGTGCATTTTTCATCGTTTCGTCAAGAGATACGAACAAGACGCCGTCAGTTGTAAAGAAATGTACTCGTACTTGATACTTCGTGATTTCAGAGAGATTGAGCGTATTGATAAAGACAGAAGGATTTCGAAGAACTGAGAATGTAAGAATATTATTTTCGCGGAGGTATATGGAAATTATTACGACGTAATGTCGTAGGTACGCGAGGTGATCCGCGCGTAATTAGTCATTATTACTTTCACACAGTCCTCCGGAATAACATTGCTTCGACGAACCAAGATATAATTTACCGCGGATTTGGTCGGTGCGAAGAAGTGTCTGAAAATGTGGACGTTATCATCCTTCGTTATCGCGCTCGGCCGATTTATGCGGCGTGAATGTTCGTGTCTTGGTTATACATAGTATTTTTTTTCTTGCCCTGTGAACGCTTGCGGACTCGCATCGTGGCGTTTAAATTCGCATTCTTGTACCTTTGTTCCGACTTTCGTGGGCGGTGTCGCAATGTAAATGCGTGAGCGGAATGCAAAGTTTGTCTGCCCTGCGGCGAAAGCGCGCGTAAGGGGGTGCACGAATGCTAACGACACGAGGGCGAGGTGCAACGAGCTAGTTCTTTACGGTCGTTGATGAAATTCGGATGATGAAAATAGAATTTTACGTTAATTTTATCGCTCAGAGTATCGCGAATGCCAATGTATTATCTCTCGATTGAAACCAGAAATCGAATTAGGAGGAACCTTTATTCAATGCCAAGATGTTCCTTTCAAGCCGTTGGAGACGGAAACTTTTCATTTAATTCCAACTCGCAGATACGTCTTCACAAAAGTTCTTCATAAAAGTTTATTTAGAAATCTGATAATCGCAACAATTAATGTTATAAATAACGAGAAAATAGAAGATAAAATCGAGACTTGCATGCAACATTTGCTGACTGTTGAGAAACTGATAAGTGCGTTGTCCGACACAAATAAATAAATGTGCAAATTGGATCCACATCAGCAAACAGTAATTAATGCCGTCACAAATTTTGACGTAGGTAGTTCAGCATCGTTCCTTCGTACGGTCATTGATTGACGAAGGGTTACCATTACACTTGTTCGGCTTTAAGCTGCTTCAGCCTCACGGTATCTTACTTCCCGAGATGTCGATAAGTGTCGATAAACTCCCGCCGCAATATGAAACTTTAGCCCAAGTATCAGGTCCTCGATGTATCGATGTAGCTATTTACAAATCCCGAATACTTCGCTAATCTCTGGATTAATCCATTGAATTTATCCTTATTATCTGTTAATCTATGAATTATTAGAGAATGAATTTTAAATACCGATACCCGACTGGCTAAGAATTACATTTTTTATATCATTCTTCGGACTTGTACGCGTTTTAAAGAATAACGGGGAAATCTATTCGCTTCTCAAATGCATACTAAATATCGCATAAATATAAATAAGATTACACGAATAAATATTGATCTCTAAAACATCGTGAAGTTTAAATGCGATACAACGGGAAATTAAATATAACTGTGCTATGAATGCAACAGATATAAGTCAATATTCAACTTACTAACGTCAGCAATAAAATTGTTGGAAAATTATTAAATTTTACAAACTATAAATTCGCAACTCGGTTTCGTTATTTGCGACATAATAGAATGCATGAACAGACGGAGAGGAGAGAGAGAGAGAGAGAGAGAGAGAGAGTAAGAAATTAAGAGAGAATGAGATAGAGAGAGATAGAGAGACAGGAAGAGAGCGGAATTAAAGCTGAACAAAAAGAGAAAATAAGGCAAACACAGAAGAAAAGCCGTAATAAAAACCGGTAGTCTAAAAAAAGAAAGAAAGACAAAAGGAGTGATTTATTCAAGAAAGATAAACTGCAAGACCTAATGGTAGAGAGGAGTGGAGAAAAGAGTGAAAAAGTGAGATGTACTGGGGAAAAGAGACAGACACAGCAAGCGACGAAGAAGTAAGGAAAGAGAATGTGAGCAAGATAGAGACTAGAGAGAGCTAGAGGCGAAAACTGCGAGGAAGAGACAGAGGAAGAGAGAACACGAACTTATATATTCGCGAAAAGTAGTCCAGAACTTTGGATCAGGGAAGCTATAGGAACGATAGGGTAGGTAGGTAGATGGGGTAGGTCTGGGCTCGCAGTCCTAAGAAGATAAATGTTCCTCAAGTACCGACAAAGAGAAAGATAGACAGAGAGGGAAAGAGAGATAAAGGATACAAGAGAAACAAACAGCAAGGGAGAGAGAGAGAGAGAGAGAGAGAGAGAGAGAGAGAGAGAGAGAGAGAGAGAGAGAAAGAGAGAGAGAGGAGGGTAGGGAGGGAAGGAGTGAGAGAGAGAGAGAGAGAGAGAGAGAGAGAGAGTGAGTGAGAGTGGGAAGGAGGGAGGGAGGGAAAGGGAAAGAGAGAGTGAGAGAAAGAAAGAGAAAGAGAGAGATAGACTTTCCTGCGTTATCCCGCTCCCATTTCTTGTATTTTTCCCGAAGCGAGGCGATGCGACGTCGACGGGACGAGGAAAATCGTACCGACTGACTCGCGCGACTTCTGACTGACTCCTGATTGTAATTGGGCAGGGCTGGTAAGTGGCGGTTACCACGAGAAGCGGCTGCTGAACGACCTGCTGGACGCGTACAACGTGCTGGAGCGGCCGGTGGGCAACGAGTCCGATCCCCTCGTGCTGAGCTTCGGCCTCACGCTCATGCAAATAATCGACGTCGTAAGTGTGCTCAACTATTTTCCTCAGCTAGCTTCACCCAGATCGCTGTCGCGCCAATTCTCTCACGGGCCTTCGGCGTTCAGCTTTCAGAGACTCGTCACGCGCGTGTGTCCCTTATAGATAGATATATTTAACCTAATTCTTCTTTTTTCCCTCTATTATCATGTTTGCTCGATATTTTCACCGATGCGATGCGTATCGGGGATTTTAATTAGCCGCTTGACGACGAGTCAGAGTAATTCTGAGCTGAAATTTGCTTAAATGATACGTCGCGAATAAAAAGAGAAGGAAGGGAAGACTTGATGTTTCCTTCATTCAAGAAAAAGAGCAATTATATCTAACGCAATTTTTTCGAAACAGCGGTTTTACAGCCCGAAATCATGTTCCTATCGCAATTAGAAATTACTAAATTCATTCTAGGTTGCTTTACATGAATAAGAAATTTCATCGTTGCCGTAACGAGAAAGCTTAGAACATTGCTTCGGTAATTACACTGCATCTCCTCGTTCTCGTAGGACCTGTTGAGAAATAACGTGGTTCATTAAATATGCATCCTGTACATGACAGTCTTACGCAGATACACGTCAGCCTGCTGACGTGCACGCGCGTACGTTCTCCGAAACAACATGTTCACGTTAGTAAGTGACGTCTGAGTGAACAAGGTGCAGTCACCGATATCGCGCAATTCGCGAACATTTGCGTGCAGCTGTAACACATCGCACCCAGCAGTGGGCAAAAGTGCCTGCGAATTCCAAAGTTGCGGCCCCGAGTTGGCGGCAAATGAATCGCGCTCACCGATCAACGTCGCGGATCGGCGCTCGGCGTTTGCTCGAGAAAGTTCTGTAGATGCTATCAATTAAAGTAAATAGCGTTGAAGATCGTCTCCCAGAAAATAGTCAGACTCGATCACTCGTGATAATAACACAATTACATTACACGGTCACTGGGAGATTTATTTAATCATAAGTAGTAGAGATGAGCGAACTATTCGAATTCGCATCGAATCGAATCTAATATAATTCGATTCGATTCGAATCCGAATAATATGAATAGGAATCAAATACATTATCGTTTCGAGCGTGCATCAGCTACAAAACGGGCCATCTGGGCGTGTATGTTTGAACCCTTAACTTGTAATTAACTTAACTTATAATTAATAACTTAATTATAAATTACTTTAAATATTTAAATACGTATTTTACTTGAAGATGATATTACAATATCAATATTCCCTTTCATATTAAAATCTTTCATCATTATTTGCATGTTTAATGGTCATGTTAAATTTTTTAATGATTCGATTCGATTTCATTCGCTTCGATTCGAATTCGAATGAAATTTTATAGATTCGATTCGATTTGAATTCGAATTTAAAAAATGAGATTCGATTCGATTCGATTCTATTCGACATAAAAATTCTTGATTCGCACATTTCTAATAAGTAGAAACACGCCCGTTTCTCCGTTAAATCTTCTCTCTACCGAAAATTATGTTTTTATAATTGGTCGCTGAAATAAAGACGAGCAATTTCACAAGGTTTTATGTAGCGCACGTCACGGATGTCGCAATATATCCGTAACATACCGCGAAATTATCAGCCTATTTTTCTCGCGTTGCTTCTCTCACACGTTTCATCGTTATACAGATATACACAGCTGTTCAACGAGCGCTTAGTTCGCTAATACAGGACGAATCACTATCCCTTTCGTTAATCTCTCCATTTCCGGGCTCTGCGCTGATTCGTGGTGGCGAGGGGTCAAACGACCAAGTTAAAGCACGACTTCCCCCCGAAGAGGCAACACGACTCAGTCCCATCTCGTGCGCGAAACAGGAAGCTTTTAATTTCCGAAATCCGTATTGTCGGCTGGCGCCGTGTCGGCCAGTTTCCATATACCGCCTCTCTGGGCTATCGTCCCCCTTTTCGGTCGCGAAGAGGCAATATCGTCGGTTTCGCGGTGCACGCGTGGCCCCGAATATAAATAGCGTGTGTACGTATACGTGCGAGAGCGTACACCAGCTATCCACGCGTCTTGTACCGCTGTTTATCTCTGACGTTACACCGCGCAATTTTCGACACAGCGCCGGGGGATGCGCGATGAGTTCTCATGAGGCAAGGATATCGAGTGTGAGACTTTGCAGAAATGCATCATGCGAACGCGCCACGGTGATCACGCTCGTCGGATCTAGTAATTAGGTTCCGGCACGGACTACGTTGTAACTATTTGTTACGCAAAATTCCAAGAATTATTTTATTACTGAGAGACGAGAACCGTTCTTTCAGGGAAATTCTTTTTTGTTTACCTGTCTCGATAATATTCGCGCGTAATTATTAGCGAGTTTGCAGAATAATTTATTGACACTTTTAACTGTGTCTATTTTATTCATATAACAACGAAATAAAATATATCGTTTTCCGCCGGCATTTTTTGCCAGCTTTCACGCGATTGTCTGATAACATGTCTGAAATTTATTTTCTTTTTCGCAAACCCTTAACGTTTATCGGGTCGCGCCGAAGTCGCGCTGATTATATCCTGCCCTTTGACCAGCGCATCACGCCGTCCATCTTGCGTTATCGATACAATTTTTCGCAGTTATTAGCAACCGTTTCGAGTCGCCGCACGTTTGAGCGCCTCGACAGCATGGCGTGGCAATTATTAAAATACGTAACGTCCTTATGTGATTCAAGAGACACCCGCATCGTGGAATACCAAGTAGCGCAAGACTCCAATAACTTCGGTGCATCCGTGATACGAGAATGAAAGATATTTATCTTCCGTTGCTTCTGGAACTTTCGTTAGTGACGGAGAGAAAATTAACGGCATGTCAAAGTATCTCAGCGCGATTAATTCGACGTCAATATTAATTTATCGTGCAGTCGCATATATTATCCGTTATAGTATCTGTAACAATCGGGGCATCTGATATATAGAGCGTGCGTCACTCATATGTATCGAATTTGTAGGTCAAACTAAACGTGTGTTTACATGTAAATTGTCGCACGTGCGTGTCTAACTGCTGAAAATCAGTCGTCGTTCGTCTTGCATCGTATTTAGTAATTTCCGAAAGACAGGTGTTTATACAAATTTCCCACATTAGTCAACAAGATTATTTAACATTTGTTCGCATCGTCAGGAAAGCTATAATCAGCCTCGTACTCCTGTCAATATCTCTCACTTTACTCCAAGTTCAAGTACAATAACTTTTTAACACATTCTTTCCTTTCTTCACTCTTTCAAAAGTAATCTAGTTTTTAATCCAACCAACTTTAGCCCGGCTCAGTTTTGGTGTTCAAGTTTTCAGTTTAAGTTATTTTAATTTGATTTTAACGTAACTTACATAAGTCGTCTGTATGGTCGACTTGCAAAAAGTTTGATAACGCAGCAGCATCCATAACGCAGAAATTAGGGAAGTCATCGCAAATCTCGGTACTTCTCTTTTGACGTTCTTACACCCACGAGAAAGAAAAACAGAAGATAGTCTCGCGAAAGGGATCATTAAATCGCAGTTTAAATTCAAAGTTATCGAGATCGCCTGCCTACAAAATCAGCTCGTATATTCATGTTGCACGTACCGCATCTAGATTGTACGTCGCTGCATGCACGTTGCTGCCATCTGCACCCCGTGCACACTCATGCACACGTGTCACTGTCTATCGCTTCTGCGCGTTCCGACATTCGTATATACCGTCGCGATCGCCGCGTACACCTATAAAGCCCGGCCGAATGAAAAATGGATGCGCGAGATTGCAACTTATTCGGCATACCCGACCGAGTTGCCCCTCGAGCGCAGTACACACACACAACATACATACATATACACGTACACATATACGCTGAGATAAGTATTCGGCGCGTAATGCGTGACCTAATGACCCGTTTATGAAATGTAGGTTCATTTCGTGCGGGTCTGCGGCCAGTGTTGAGGTACAGAGCGTCTTAAGCATCTCATTGTTGGTGAGTAGGTCTTATAACAAAATTCCGTTGAGAATAAAATCCGCTCGAAATTGAGCGAGGAATGAGATTCTATCCCGTAACTGCTCGCCTCAAGCTATACTTGTGTACAGAAAGATCTCCACAGATATTCCCCTCAAGTCGCGATGCGTATCCATTTTTTTTTTGCGATATATTTAAGGAAGCATCTTCAAAAGAGATATACTCGGAAAAATATTTGAATCTTTATAAACATCGTGATATCCCTGAATACTGTATCTAGTTTATGATGTATATGTTTGAAAGAGATACGCTAGCTTTTTTACGATGGAAAAATACTTCACATCCCGCAGATGCACGTTCATACCGCGCGCGCGGCAACGGTATACCTCGGCTTTATTTTCAAACAATCAATAAGATCGTTTTAATGTCATTGCACAGTGCATTAAGCGCGCGGCGCGTTATTCTACACGCGTCCATCCTTCTCTAATCTGTAAAGTAGGAAGAGACACGACGATCTATTTTTTTTCACAAAGATTGAGATCTCTCGCGCGCGCACATCATCGGGTGTAAAAACATTACCATCGATAGATAAAAACGCGCGTAAAAAACGTGAACATAGAGCGGCGGCTATGGAGATTTCATTTATCGGAATCATTTCCAAGAGAATATGGGCAGATTAGATTTTTCAAATACCTCGTATTTCGTGCATATGATACAATATCTATTACAAAATATCCCCTTTCAACACTTAGGTTACACTTAGGAATAATCATTATTATTCTACCATCCATATCATTATGCATAAAATAATGATTCATATTCAACATAATGAAAATATCCATAATTCTATATCAGTTACTACTTGAGATATTTATTGGTACAGGGTGTATATCAACATATAGATCAGTATGACGGGTTGCTTACCTATTCGGATGATAATGCAGAGGTTGCTGAAAAAGTCACTCGTTGATAATGATATTTATAGTGCTCCCAGTTATAACAAGTGCAACTAACTTTGCATTGTGATCGTTAAGACAATTTATCGACTGTTTATGACAGGAGTCGAGCCTTATTGAATTAAAAAAGAAATGTTTAAAAAAGTGAAACTGAGAAATAAACACTACGGATTTAATTAACAGTGTGAATAAGAGTAATAGTTAAGGAGATAAATAATACAACATATTTTCTTGTTTCACATAATTTCCTAATTTCTTTCTTGCGTTGAAAAGTTTGATAGGAATTAGAGATTAGAAAGAACGGTATAGAGATATTTAGAAGTCTCATATACTATATTCTATCCATATTTCTACAAAAGATCGCTTCTGATCGACAACAACTATCAAATCCTATTTTCAATAAAAGAGGCGTCAAGATACAGAACTATGATGTACCGAAAATATGTCGCTTGATAAGTATTTGTCGATTAAGTTACAATAAATATTTATACTGCGTTTCTGGTCGATTCATACCTTTACAGAAGTCTTTTGTAGAAACATGAGTGGAACATAGTATATAAGATTTCTAAATATTTCTATACCGTCCAATTCCTATCGAACTTTTTAACGCAAGAAAGAAATTAAAAAATTATGTGAAACAAGAAGATATATTGTACTATTTATTTCCTTACCTATTACTCTTATTTACTCTGTTTAAATCCGTAATATATATTTCTCAGGTTTACTTATTTACATATCTTTTTCAATTCAATGAAGCTTGACTCCTGTCATAAACGGTCGATAAACTATTATAACGATCACGATATAAAATTAGTTGCACTCGTCATAACTGGGAACACTGCAAATATCATTATCAATAAAGTCAACGAGTGACTTTTTCGACATGGATGGAATATGGTATATAAGACTTCTTAATATTTCTATACCGTTCTTTTTAATCTCCAATTCCTAGCGAACTTTTCAACGCAAAAAAGAAATTAGGAACTATGTGAAACAAGAAAATATGTTGTATTATTTATCTCCTTAACTATTACTCTTATTCACTCCGTTAATTAAATCAGTAGTGTTTATTTCTCAGTTTCACTTTTTTAAACATTTTTTTTAATTCAATAAAGCTCGACTCCTGTCATAAACGGTTGATAAATTGTCATAACGATCACAATGCAAAATTAATTGCACTTATTATAATTGGGAGTACTACAAATATCATCATCAACGAGTGACTTTTCCGGCAACCTCTGTGTTATCGTCCGAATAGGGGCAGGCAACTCGTCATACTGACCTATACAGGGTTCTCAAAAAGTCTTCGAACGATAAAATATTTCGAAAACAATCAGTTTTTGGAAAAAATGTTTCAGGCAAAAGTTGTAAGGTTTAAAATGATCTATTTACTGATCTTATCAATTTGACCTTGGCTAGCGTCAACAAGGTCAGGGCAAAGTCACTTTGAATTTTCCAAATGGAACGCCCTAGTTTTTTGGCATATTCTTATAATGTATTTCAAAACACTTTCCAAAACACTACAACAAAGTATTTTTTTGTTAAGTACATCCCGAGTCATGAAGCTTCAAAGTTACAATACTGTCGGCATTAGCATTACCCAAGGTGTACCGCGTGGAGGTTGCATGATCGGATTTACACCTCTTGTGTGTGTGTGTGTGTGTGTATGTGTGTGTGCGCGTGTGTGTGTGCGTGTGTGCGCTGCGTATTATGTAACAGAAACAAGGACCTCACGGTTCATCACTCCCGTAGTATTTCATGACTCCAAACCCTTTCTGTTGTGTAAAGTGACTTTATCTCATCTCTTAAGATGTGCAACATTTTTTAATTAATTAAATGTTCAAATTGTCTTCCTTTTACCATTTGACAATGAGCAAAACGTTCATAGAAATGACTGAGCACATCGTTTATTTGTTCTAAAGTGATGAGAGATGCTTCCCGCATTATTCGATTGCTAAGGTCTTCCAAATTACGTGGTTTTGTCGCATAAACCTTATTTTTGAGATATCCCTAAAGAAAAAAATCTAAAGGAGACAAATCAGGTGATCTAGCAGGCCACTCAATAGCACCCCTCCTACCTATCCATCGATCAGGAAAAGAACGATTCAGAAATTCTCGACTTCTTATTGCGTAATGAGGCGGTGCTCCATCTTGCTGGAACCAAACATGTTGCATGTCTGCGCCAAATTTATTTCGTATGTCGGGTATAATATGATTTCGCAATAAATTTTCATACTTTTTCGCATTCAAATTACCGTCTATCAAAAATGGACCAATAATACCGTAACTGCAAATTCCTGCCCAGACATTCAATTTTTGTGGATACTGTGTGCGAAGATCACTTATCCAATGTGGATTTTCATCATTCCAGTGTCTGCAATTGACTATTAACAGAACCGTTTATTTGAAACATAGCTTCATCTGAAAAAACACACACACACACACAAGAGGTGTAAATCCGATCGTGCAACCTCCACGCGGTACACCTTGGGTAATGCTAATGCCGATGATACTGTAACTTTGAAGCTTCATAACTCGGGACTGAACAAAAAAATAATTTGTTGTAGTGTTTTGGAAAACTCTTGAAATACGTTATAAGAATATGCCAAAAAAAGTAGGGTATTCCGTTTGAAAAATTCAAGGTGACTTTGCCCTGACCTTGTTGATGCTAGCCAAGGTCAAACTGATAAGATCAGTAAATAGATCATTTTAAACCTTATAACTTTTGCCTGAAACATTTTTTCCAAAAACTGATTGTTTTCGAGATATTTTATCGTTCGAAGACTTTTTGAGAACCTTGTATATTAATGTTACACCCTGTACATGAGAAAGATACAAGCCGAAGTTGATGTTCCGCAAGAAGTTTGCAAAGACCCGCTCACACCGTACAACTAACAGTTCATTCTCGTAATTGCGACGATATAGATATACCGAAGTCTATTGTCCGGAACTTACTTTTATCCGTTTTCACTTGCCCACGTGACTACTCTCGGTCTCTCGCGAGGTCGTTGAAACTCTTATATGGGATGAAGACAGATCGAAATTACTGGGTTCTCATATCGTCGTCTGACGATGTTTAAACGGGTGCACTGAAATCATGAACAATTTCGCTCCTGGAACCGGCACCGTCAACCTTTCCCCCTCCTCGCTCGTAGAGGTAAGTTTCAATAGTGTTCCGCAGCGGAATAGTACTTAGTCCGGAGATTAGCCGAGTTTCGGAGCTCACTCGCAATGGCACCGACTATCTCGTTTCTTCGGGGGCGAGCGTGCACGTGCACACAGACAACGACGACGACGACGACGAGGACGGCGTTTCTCCCGACGATGGAAGGGAAGGAAACTTGCAGCGTTATCGTCAATGCGCGCAATATATTTAGGCACACGCTCCCTCAGGGCCATTTCTCTTATCTCGTGATGAGTTTGTCTTGGAGATAAGTGTAGCTTAACAAATCGGCTGTAGGGCGGCTGTACACCAGGCTCGGATGTGAAAATAATTAGCTGTACTCGGGCGCGATTTGTAGAGTCCCGCAAAGCGTCCTAATCTATTACCGGACGATTTTACGACTCTTAATATTTCTCTCACCTCGGTTGAATGGAAGTACGACGGGGAGGAGGAAGGGGAGGCTGTACGCTCGGACGAATCGCGAACAACAGTAAGATAAGTCTCGGACGATTTGCGAATGTGTCGTACGAAAAAAACGTTAAAAATAGGTCTCGTACAATTAGCGAAAGGTAACCAGAAGTAATTTCTCACGTTATATTCTGAACGGATATGGAATTAAAAAGGGTAAGAGAAAAGGCAAAAAAAGGTGGAAGCTCGATCTTTTTCAGTTCTTTCTCTCTCTTCTTTTATAGTATATAGCCTACTAGTTTTAAAGTAATGGAGCGCTCTCTTTTTTTCATATAGCCGTTCCTTATAATTCAAACCTAAATTTAAATAAGCGATCTCAACCGCAGAATTGACAATAACTCGAAGTCTTAATCGAGTTGAAAATGAAGGCTGAACGCGAATGACTTTCGTGAAACATACTACAGTGAAACATACAGTAGTAGAAATATACTTTTTCTCGGCGATATAATCGGTACTCTTCTTGTTTACTACACATCCGTCTAGTATATTAGTTTAAATTTTATTTTAAAATAACGACGAGGTTTCTCCAACTTCTTATTGAATTAGAGAGAATTCACCATTCTATTTTTTTGTCATTTCTTCAACAATGTGGATTCGGGATTACACAATGGTACGAAACACGATTTTTCATCATGTGGAAATGCGGTTTCTTGTAGATTCTCATTGATATAACCATTCATGATGTTTCGAGAAAATATTATTTCAAGAGAAGCAAGAAAAAATCATGTGCTTAGCAGGTTTTAACCCTTTGAGACGTAGTAGTAAGTATACTTACCACCTATTTATTCTCACATTTTCATGAAATATTTCATATTTGAAGGATTCTTCTCGAGTTTTTTGCGTTTTTTAGCTTTTTATATGATGTGGGAACATATATGAAAGATTAAAAGGTGTTTTGCATAAGTTGTCCATTTATTATAAATAAAGTGTGAAAAATACACATTTTTACAGAAAAAAATAATTTTCCACGAACAATGAGTAAATTTTTTGCTCAAAATCAGAGATTTGAGGTTTTTTTGGATCGCTGATTACGAATCTGAGGTCCAAATTCCAAAATTAATTTTTCAAAATGGCGGATTCAAGATGGCAGATCATAGAATTTTTATTAAATTAGCTAAAATTGTACTCTGGTTAGTTTTTGAGGTCGCTGATTACGAATCTGAGGTCCACATTCTAAAATTCATTTTTCAAGATGGCGGATTCTAAATGACGGATCATAGAATGTACATAAAATCAGCTAAAATTTTACTCTGGTTAATTTTTGAGCTCGCTGATTACGAATCTGAGGTCCAAATTCTAAAATTTATTTTCCAAGATGGCGGATCATAAAATTTTTATTATTATGATTAGCTGATATTATGATTAGCTGAAATTGTACTTTGGTTAGCTTTCAAAGTCGCTGATTACGAATCCGAGATCCAAAACTCATTGTTCAAGATTGCAGATTCAAGTTGGTGGATCATGGAATTCTAATATATTTACCTGACATTGTCTTCCGATTAGTTAATTTTTCACATTTGTGGCCTCCATCTTGAATTTTGAAAATCTGATAACGGATTCGTAATCAGCGACTCCAAAAACCCCACAATACCCACTGTCACCGAAATTATCGCGATTTTTCATTTTTACGTCCGCCATCTTGAATTTCAAAAATCTGATAACGGATTCGTTATTAGCAACCCCAAGAACCCCCGTATATAAATTTTCATGTAATTCGGATTTTCTGAAAAATACGTGTCTTAAAGGGTTAACTCTGTACGAAATAATGTCTCCCTCATTCGTACGTGAATTTCCGTTGGCACGTTTTGAGAGATTACGTTGTTGCGAATGTTCTCGGCTCAGCTCGGTATGCTTGCGTGCTGTTCGTCCATTCGATAACGCAAGTTTCTTCCTGCCGGTCGTGTAATTACGCTCGCCGAGTAGCAAAAGCATATCACGTAACCACGAGATTACACACGCGTTAAGCACAGATGCGATTCGCGTCTGTTATTACGACAGATCCAGATTCTGCGGCACGTCCTCGCATTAATACGGCCGTGCATTTGTGTCGCGCGCACTCAAACCGCCGCTTTCTTCGCTTGCCGAAGTGTTCCTGAAATACCGCCGCATCGGTTATAATACTTTGCCAGACGATTCTCTCGCTGCGACTGCCATCTAAATTATAGCGTTCCCGCACGCGCCTGCTCGCGCACACGCTCGAAGAAACGTACCGCGCGTACGCTACATTTACTCGGGCGCGATGTTCGCGCGGAACTTTATTTCCGTTCGTGCAACTTATTTCCTCCACGATTGCACCGTGTTCCTATCCGTTGAATCATCGTTCTCGATTAAACGGAATTAAGCGAGCCGTTTGTGTCAAGAGACCACAGCAATCACTAGATCACTAACCTCAAGATGGTTGTGTTTCGGATTGATCAGATGCTCTGCGCTACCGCTATTTTACGGTTGTTCCACTGTGATGAACACATTGTCATAAAATATCGTACTAAATTGCGTAACAATATTTTAGTGTCACCTCGACACCCGTAAACTACCGAAAATTTATCGCGGAGCTACAAGCGCAATCGTCTGAAAATGTAGAATTATCCTGTATAACATTGAATATTTCCTGTATATAGATTTATGCTTCATAATGTGTAAAAGTATCCTATAAACATTGCATATAAATTTCATATACATAAATTGAATATATATTACAATTTATACTAGGTGAGCAACTAAGTTTCCGGGTTTTTTGATCAATGAAAAATGGAAAATTTCAAGAGAAATACAAAAAATGGTTTATTCAAAGTATCGTCCCTCGCTAGCTACACATTTTTGCCATCTCTCTGGCAATACATGAATACCGCGACGATAAAACGACACATCTTTGGACCGAAACCATTCATCCAACCAATTTGCACTTCTTCGAAATTGGCCAAGTGCTGCCCAGCCAAGCCATGCGCCATCGACCGGAACAAGTGATAATCGGAAGGGGCCAGATCTGGCGAGTACGGCGGGTGCGGTAACAGATCCCATTTCAGCGTTTTGATGGTGTCCTGGACGATGGAAGTGCGATGGCACGCAGCGTTGTCGTGCTGCAATATCACTCGTCCGTGTCTCGTGTCCCAATTTAGCCGCTTTTCGAGCAATGCATGGTTCAAATTGATCAGTTGTTGTCAGTAGCGATGCCCATTGACAGTTTCGCCCGGCTTCTTTTCAGCAGCTCATAGTACACGATTTCTGGTCCCACTAAACGCAGAGCATTGTCTTCTTTCCGAAGCGATTTGGCCGTGCCATCGATGTTGATGCTTCGCCAGGTGAAAGCCACAATTTTTTGCGTTTGGGATTCTCGAAATATATCCACTTCTCATCGCCAGTAACAATTCGATGCAGGAAACTCTTTCTTTCATGCCGCAAAAGCAAAATTTCGGAAGTGGCTCTTCGATTTTCCATCTGTCTCTCAGTCAACTCATGCGGCACCCATTTTCCTTCCTTTTGAATTTTTCCCATGGCATGTAAACGTTTGGAAATACCTTGGCGAGTCATATTTAGTGCCTCCGCAAGTTGATCTTATGTTTGCGTATCATCTTCATCCACTAACGCTTGCAGATCGGCGTCCTTAATTGTTTTTGGTCTTCCAGAGCGCTTCTTATCCTCAGTGTCGAAATCGCCACTTCTGAAGCGTTTAAACCAATCTTCACAGATAGTTTTCGATGGTGCATGTTCGCCGTAGGCCTCCTCAAGCAAACGACGTGCTTCAGCTGCACTTTTTTTCAAGTTAAAGCAGAAAAGCAAAGCTTCCCGCAAATACTGTTTATTTGGCACAAAACTCGACATCTTCGTTGTTAGAAAAAATATTCTTGCGTTGCGATATGTGTTGGTATTACGACTGGTTATTGTTAACAGATGTCCAAGCTATAAAAAAAAGCACAACTTCAGACATATATGTCGACTACATATGTCGTTAGCGCCATCCATGTGTGAAACCCGGAAACTTAGTTGCGTACCTAGTAGTATGTATTTATAGTAATACTTTTAATATATATCTACCTCAAATGATATCGATTGTATTTTCTGTGGATATATATGTTTTGTACATTTGGTTGTAAATCAGTTTAGACACAATAAGCTTCATAGCGCAACTGACGGGCTAAATAATAGAATTTGTTTTAACAGCATTTAATTATTTTCTCTTGCTGGATCATTAGTTACGCTTTATCCTGTTTAAATTGGTTTGGCACCAATTAAATATAACACATTTAGATATATGTTATATTATATTAGGAGTATGCAAAAGTTTCCATCATTCACGTATAGATGGCATTGTGAATTATTTATATGAAAGTTGCGATGCATTTTTGTTAGATTATGTCAATATCAGGTCAATCTGCATAGAAACTCATACATAATAAGTCATGTTCATTGACATAACCATTTTTAACTCATATGAAGATGAAAGTCAATAAGACGCATATTTGTCATTGTATACTTTTTTTATTTCATCAGCACAAAACAGCTACCGAAGCAACTAAAATCATTTGTGAAGCCTATAGTGAGGGAATGATAGCTGAAAGTTGTGAGTGGTTTCGGTGATTTTAAAAGACAAGGAGCGGACCGGACGACCGCAAAAGATGAGTTCGGATGACATGGAAACGTTATTGCAAGAAGATTCGACTCAATCGAGTGTAGAACTTGCGAAAAGATTACCTGTTAATCAGAGAGAGACTATAATTCGACGTTTGCATGAAATGGAAAAAATTCTAAAGGAAGGAAAATGGGTTTCCCATGAATTATCCAAGCACGTTATTGCTAGTCGAGTCACCATTTGCCTTTCGCCGCTCAACAGCAAGACACAAGCACAAGTCTTTTTTGTATCGAATTGTGACCGAAGATGAAAAATGGATTTATTATGACAATTCCAATCGCAAAATATCGGGTGGGTAAATCCCGGAAAACCCTCTACATTATAGCCAAAACAAAATATCCATGGTCATAAGGTCGTTTTGTGTATCTAGTGGGATATGCAAGGAGTGCTGTATTATGAGCTTATTATGATGTTAAAACCATCTCAGATTATCATCGTGGAATTATATAATCGACAATTGAGGCAGTTGAATGAGAAATTGGTCGAGAAACGGTCATATTTTGCGACAAAGCAAAATAAAGTGATTCTTCTACACCACAATACCAGGCCCCATGTTGCATTGACGAGCCGAGAATCTTTAATGGAATTGCAATGGAAAGTTCTGCTACATCCGACAAATTCTCCAGATATTGCCCCATCAAATTTTCACTTATTTACTTTTATGCAGCATAGTCTTCCTAGTATATGATTTCGCAGTGTTGAAGAAGTGCAATAATTCATGGATAACTTCATTTGTTCTAAGAGCAAAGCGTGGTATTCATCTTTTGTCTAGAAGATGGCAAAAAGTAGCAGATAATACTGGAAAATATTTTGATTAAAGATATTATATCATTTAGAATAATATTAATAAAAAATTGCCTTAAAAACGACGGAAACTTTTGCATATCCCTAATATACAGGGTGTCCCATTTTATTCTTGACGGTCAAATATCTCGAAAAATATGTGAAAAAATCTTTCAGACAAAAGTTGTTTGGTTTCAAGAGGGATATATAATAGGTATATCAGATTGTATACAGATAGCGCCACTTTTAAAAAATCCACTGATCGTTACTTTTCTTAAATGAAAACTTGAATTTTTTTATTGTATTATCCTTTTCTATCAATTAATTTGAACTACTTTTGTCTGAAACATTTTGTTATTTGCCTAATATTTTTTTGAAATATTTAAGGAAAACTTGGTGAATGTTTGGAAAACTTTTTCAACATTACGATATTAACTTACGATATCTCGCTAACTGTTTGTCGGAAGAAAAAATGGTACTACAGCATTTTTATTCTACTTGGTCTCAAGAATATATTGTTATAATAGCGCTCTGACTTTTGTTAATTTGATGATTTTAAAATTTTCAAAAGTCGATAAATCGCACAAAAAAATCGCACTTTTAAGATTTTCCAACCTCCCTCTCCCCTTGCTCCCCTGTAATGTAGAGGTGAGTGTTTTTGTGGTTAAATGATAGACTTTGTAATCCCATTGTATCCCTATAAATTTCAATCCAATATCTTAAATCATTTTAGAAGTTGTTTAGGTGGCCCGGAACTTTTGGCGGGCACTGTATATCAACCTCATGTATGTGGAAGATATATGTAATCAGAGTATCATTTACACATTGTGCAGTAAATATGTAATATCTATAGGAAATATTCAATTTTATATTAATGTAAGAGAGAACGAATATCGGTTGCATTTGCATATATAAAAAAAATTTCTTTTTATATTTTGTATATTCTGATCTGTTTAACTTGAATTTATTATATTAAAATATCATTATCTTACGTACACGAAACATTATTTTGCTTTGTTAGGTTAAACCATGCCATTTAATTGGAAAAACTTTATCTATTATTCTGTACGTTTCATTTTTCAATTGAATATATTGTTTGTCTAGATTAATCGTAGTAATGTTCAGTCAAAATTCCAGAAGCAATAACAATGTCATTAGTTCAATAACATACATTCTATTAATATCCGTCGTATATATAGAAATTGTTATTTTATTGCTTATAACGTTTGCTAATAAGTATGGCATAAGCATGATCTATAAAGATATCACCAAGATTCACTATCAGTTCCTGTGCGATCGCTCAAAGTCAAAGAAGGATGATCAAATTCAGTAAAGAGGAGGGGTGACCCGCATGAATGGGTGAAATTTCCCACAAAAGGAAATAATCTAGATAATAATCTAGATAAGAGGGTAATGTACATTAAAATGTTGGATATATGTGCACATATGTGTATATAATGTACGTTACTGATATAATTATATATATATTTCTTTTCATTTTCTGGATATGTAAATACATGTAGATATGAGTATAATATTTGATAATATTTAGTTACAAATAATAATATTTAATACAGATTATTATATATAATAGACATAAAATATATAGTGTATATCCAAATGCTTTAAGGGATACATCGCCCTATCATACCTACTGCATTATACGCAATATTATTTATAGCTATATATATATAGCTATATAATATATCGATTTCTCGCCGCTCGTCGAGTGTGTGCGATAAGTTCCTGGCGAGCGCAAAAATTCTTTTGTCGGATAATCCTAATCGATTTTTGCATGACCTTTGACCCACTTTCGACTGCGGTTCTAAATTATGAATGCTTCACAATTTCGCGTCACGTGTGTTAAACAAACATGGAATATACATTCGCTGAAAGCGTGTATACTGTTTCCTTCCGGATTTGATGCAAAATCAAATTGAGAAAATAGAAAGAAAAACTCGTACTGCATTTCCTTCTATTTCGAAAGTAAGGCGAGCAAATAATTTTTATTTTGCGATGTGCAATCGCCAGTAGTATGTAAAATCTACGATATATTGATTTATAGAACTATGTGTGTATGTTTTCCAAGCTTCAACATGCTAAATTGTCAAACTGGATTTAATATATTTTGCGTAGAAATATCGTTCGTGTATAACAAATCCGTCACTTTTCTCTTTATCCGTATTTGCAAGAGATAGTAATTTTAGATATTTCAGGAATTATCGTTTCTTCGTGTTCCCGCATAACATAATTATATTTATATATTTCTAAAGGAAGAAAATGTCAATTGTCAAGTCATGTAGCTTACGAAGAAAGGATGCGATACGATAAATTGGCATTACAAAATAGCCGATGTAGAGTCTCTAACTACTTCAGATATAGGACGAAGTTCGTGCAAAGAATAATACTAAGGAGATTTACGTAAGAACCGTTGATCTTGTTGCTTTTGGTGCACGTCGGTTCTTACAAATGGCACGATATTAGCTATCCGTGAATAATTCATGAAGCGGGACGAAAATAATGACGCAAAGAGACAACTGCAATTTACGCGGAGACATAAATCGTACTTCTTCCGCTAACTGAATAATCAGAAAGTGTCATCGTCTTGGCGATTGCTTAAAATTCGCGACGAGCTTTTGTGTGAAATAAATTCACCGTAAAACTCGGAGCTCGATATAAGGACAGTTTCATCCAGTCACTGAAAAAATTCAATTCTATTTTCGAGAAATCTGATTATATTGCATTCAAAGGAAATAAATTATTTATCAGCCGACGTCAATCGCTGTCGTTGTCTGTGGCATTTTCGGCAGTATTCGTACACTTCCATCGTAGGAGGTGATCGGTTAACCGAAGACAGAAGACCGAAAATCGAACCAAGCTGTTATACTTATCCAATATATGTATCATTAAATTCAAGATCCGATTAAGACAACAGTTGCTCTTACATATATAACCGCTGATTCGCGTTTTCGTTGAATAATTCACGTATACGGATGTATCTAATTACCTGTCCACCAAGATTTTTTTGTAAACACGACATTTAAGAAAAAAATATTTCAAAGAAAAGTTGTTTGGTTTTAAGAGGAACATAAAACAACTATATAAGTTTCTTGATTGCACCACTTTCGAGATATTTACTGATCATTACTTTTCTTAATTGGAAATCTCAACTTTTTATTATATCATCTTTTCCTACTAATTAATTTGAAAAATTTTTGTCTGAAGTATTTTTTTATTTGCCTAATACTTTTTAAGATACTTAAAGAAAATTATTAGTAACTTTTTCAATATTTAACTTACGATATCTTGTTAACTGTTTATTGAAAGAAAAAAATGGTATTATACTTTTTACTCTATTTGGTCTCAAGAATATATTGTTACAATAGAGCCCTAATTTTTGACTAATTTGATAATTTTAAAATTTCTAGTAATCGATAAGTTAACAAAAGTTAGGACATTATTGTAGCAATATATTTTTGAGACTAAATAGTGTAAAAAAAATTTAATACCATTTTGTCTTCCAACAAACAGTTAGCGAGATATCGTAAATTAAATGTTGCAAAAGTTACCAACTTTTCCTTAAATATTTCAAAAAATATTAGACAAATAAAAAAAATATTTCAAATAAAAATTGTTCAAATTAATTGGTATAAAAAGATGATATAATAAAAAATTGGGATTTCCATCTAAGAAAAGTAATGTTCAGTAAATATCTTGAAAGTGGCGCCATTTGTAAACAAACTGATATAGTCGTTTTATGTTTTCCTTAAAACCATACAACTTTTCTCTAATACATTTTTTTCTAAAATGTCGCATTTACAAAATAATCGAGGTGGACGGATGGTCAGATACATCCGGTATTTGAGGCGATATTCGAAAATCGTTAGCCGGTTTTTCGTCGGTCCGGCAAATTTCGCAGCGTTTCGTTCCGATTGATCGAATTCCTTATCGTAATTTGGGTGGCCGCGGAGAGTGCTTAATTAAAATAATTTCCAAAGTCCATCACGTCCGCGTGGCACAGTTTATCAAGTTGAAGCGTTTTCCACCATCCATTTTCTGCCAGCACTTCTTGCTTCTGTGGAATTTCAAAGTTAACGGCAAAAATGAGGTCCCGCAGTCGCGGTATTCAGTGTCGGAAGTGGGATGATAGTCTTTCAGCTCTTGAGCCTCTCACACTCAACGTGTACGCGTTTCTCCCCGATATGCGAAGAATATTTTTGAAGATCTCGCGGTTTTCGGATATCTCTGCAAAACTTTTTGATCGTTTATTTCTGGTCGCTCTCGTTGCTTAGCTTTGTGGACCAATTCGGGAACGATAAGGGAAATGGAAACAATTTGCATTATTTGAATTCTCTGTCACTTCCGCCGTCATTCATCCTTCGGTCGTATTTTAAACTTACTTTAAAATTAGTTATTTTACAGTTGCGCTGTAAGTTTAAGACGGAAAGAAAGAAAATAATTTTAAAAAACGCTTTGAGTGAAAAATGAGCTATATGTCCGAACGTATTTGTGGTCAGTTACGGCTCCTTCGTTTTTATACTTTCTTCAGAGCGGCTGCGTGATAAATTTATTATGTAATGACCGCTACTTTTCCAGCCGACTGCAATTGTGGAAAATATCAAGACAGAGAAGTTGATATTACATTAATTGATCATGATGCCGAGCAGTTTCGCGCCTAGATATCTGGAGTACTTGAAGCCAGCCTAATCAGCTGGCTCCAAGAAATTCAGGGAAATTTAAAGGACGAAGGGCTAATATACTCAAGGGCATGGGGTTAAAACGTTCGGCGAAATAGGCTGCTGGAGAGCCTGCCAAAAAGGGTCTCACGATCTGTAAATCCTTCCTTAAGCCAAGATGTGCTAAACGCGATTGGCCGGAATAAAGGAGAGTGGCTTGATGAAATTTGCATAGCCGGTGCAGATTTGCATGCGCATATTGCACCGTCCGAATATTCCGAATAACAAATACGACGCGCATCAAGGAAAGCTTTCACGAGAAAGAGGGAGAGATTATCTTGAGATAAGTTCTGAGAGAAAAGAATTTCATTATTATCCGTCGTCACAAAATTTTCAAGTATTCCAACTCGCAATCCCTTCTTCCCCCCCCCGCTCCAAAATCGTTAATGCTCTTTCACTACTTCAACATCACTCAGGAAATTGCCATGTAACTCTTATCTCTGCAAATGTTGCAAATACTATTTATGTTATTCATAAATCCGACAATGTTCTTTAAGATACAACGGTGAGCTTGGAGAAAAAAGAGAAAGAGAGAGGAAGAAAGAGAGAGAGAGAGAGAGAGAGAGAGAGAGAGAGAGAGAGAAGGAGGGAGGAAAAGAGAGTTACACAAATTAAATAATATTACTGCGAGATAGATGCGATTCTTTGCTCACGGCGCGAATCTTTACTCACGGTTTCTCATTCGTTTTATCTGTGCGCCGTATGCAAAATCGAGTAGAAGTCGGGCGCGCGTGCGCTTTCTGCGAGTGCACGTGCCGCAATTGGATTTTGCACACGGCGAGATGCAATTCGCAAGTGGAAGAAAGCCGGCTAATGGGGTCGGGATGATGGCGAGAAGAAGCCGCGGGGTTTCCGTTGATTCTCTCTCCCTGCCCTCTCCCTCCTTCTCACTCTCTCTCTCTTTTTCTCTCAATTCACTTCGCCGTCGTTTCCGCGGTGGTGGCGAACGCGAGCGCGAATGACGCATAGCGTCAAGGATGCGCCAGAGGCCGTAAACTGGATTTGTTCGTCGCGGAAATGCGCAGCGCGCGAGCCGGTTGCGCCGCATTATCGTTCGCCGTGCGGCACATCGTGTTGTACCGCGAAAAGTTTCGCGACTGCTCTGTTAAATTAACCGTCTACGCGCGTGATTTGTCATTACCACAAGCAACAGCGTCGGACAATCGCGAGCGAGATAAATGAGCGATCAAGATAGGGACGCGCATATTATCACGTCGCACCGCGCGACGATCGCGTTGTCGTTTTTTCGGGTAAAACCGGCTGTGGCATACGCGAATAATTAAGAAGGGTGCGTTCAGCTGGACAATGCCCGACACGTACTAAACAGGAACGTACGTGACAGGAAAGAAAGAAGTTTAAAACCACTAAGGTATTTATCGTACGAACAAGACATCAGTGCCGTGCGCTCCTAAACAGCTCTTGACCTTGGATTAATAGAGTGACAAATAGGGTAGCAATACGGCTACGAGAGGTGGGCAAAAATGGACCGCGGAGAGACGTATCGTCGCAGTGAATTAGAGAGCGCATCGTCCGTCTTTCACGATGGCGCCGGAAATTTCGGAAAGCGCGCCGTCGGAAATTGAAATGGCACGCGCGGATCATTGTCCGTCCGTAGAGACGAATCGTCGGGGCTATGTCGGGTTTATGATACAGGTCGGCCGTAAATGCGCTACGTGCTAGACGTAGATATTGCCTCCGTCGCTAAGACGGAAGTGCCCGGTCGCGCCGTTATTTCGCCGTGGAAAATGACGAAACATCCGGCGCGAAAACCCGGTTCCTCAACCCTTTCTCGGCAATGCGCATCCGCCGCTCGGTAACAGCTGCGCCAGATCTACTCGCGGCCTGCTATTTTCACGACCTTAACATCTGTCCATGAAGAAAATCTTGCCGTTACTCGGACTCGAGAAAAAAGGGATAAGTCTTCGCAATTAAGAAAAAAATTATTTTACATTTGAGCCGACGATATGAAATTTTGCATTTCGATACGGGAAAGGCAGAATTCGGCAAGCTGTCTAAAAGAAAGAGCTGAACAGATACTTCGAGGGAATCATCTTGACGGATATATCGATCCTTTAAGACCGGAATTTTCCGATATATCATGAGACTTTAGATACATCTTCCTCAGTTAGAAGAAAAAATACAAGGTAGCGGAAACTCCATCACTGATACAGATGCGCAATCAGCCGAGGGAGAACTGGCCTAACGACCTGTATTGTTTTCGAGATCGCGGAATCGCATTAAATATTGCCAACTGGCGACTTCGTTTTCCGCTTTCACGTCTCGTAATCGGGCGAGCAGGCGCGCGCGTGCGTATGCCAGCAACCGGTTTATATTATTTGTTACGGTATAAATTGGCTCGCTGTGTCGCGGACGGAAAGTGAATCCCGAAACTTCGCTCGCCTGTTCCGGGAGTCGCGCACGTGATCTGTGTGTATCTCGGCTTTTCCATTGCCGCTGCTGCTACTGCTGCTGCTGCTGCTGCTGCTGCGGTGGCGACAGCGGTGGTAACAGCTTATCCCACTTTTGAAGAGAGCCATGAACGTGCGGAGCCCATTCTTCGGCAAATATGAGAAAATGAGACCTCTTCGTGTGTGAAGAGAAGAGCAATACGAAAATTAACCGTCCGGCGAACGGAGAAAAGTATCGGCGAATGTGGAGCACGCGTGAGGAAACCGTACGACTTCCTTCCTTCGATCGCGTCACCTGCTGGTCGTCAGCCAGCAGAGCGAGACGCGGCTGGCTGGTTTCTTTGCTGAAACGATAAATATTTAACAACAGACGCAATGTTTTTACGCCCACGTGCTACCAGACTGTTAACTACACTCTTCCTTTTTCCCCTGCCAGCTTCCGTGAGCTTCCTTTTTTAATCGAGTAGTATCGCATCTTTTCCAGCTGTTTCTACCCGAGCAGTAAACAGGCAGACAACGACTGATCGGTCGTTAATAAAATTACATTTGGCATCTGCCGTTGACTCGATCGTCGATGATTGCGCCCGATAACTTCCCCGAAGAAAGTTTCCGTACTTTTGAAGACTCACGGCGAGTTTACTTCCGTAAATCAGTTCTCTCCGCTGCGCTGGCGGGATAAAATTTATGCCTTTTCACAGCGCGAACAGCTGCCGCGTTTTCCGCTTGACTCGCCGGGAAAAATTGTTGCGATTTTGTAACTGCGTTCCTGAAAGGTACTTTTGAGTTTCGATGGGCTTTTATTGTATCGGCAAACATCCCTAAACCGCCAAACTGGATATTTCTATTTCGAGCACTGGCTTCGGTACGAAATGTTCGTTGAACGTCAAGTGACGTAATAAGCTCCAAATGGAGACGTGAGAGCTTTCACGACTTACAAAGGCAGCTTATGAAATTATCTAACAAGAGAACGTTTACAAGTGTCACTGGATTCTGATGGATTTTGGATATGTTGTAGAGTAGCCAAAAATGACAGATACATATTTTTTATCGGTTTTGAAGTTTATTTAGGGGTTGAAACAATCTCTCGAAAAAGATTAAATACATTTCATTAGCGAATACCTTTGAAATCATCAGATACATGAAAAAATTTTCAACCAGATGCTTAGGATATTGAGTGATCTTTGTGTACAATCGTATTTAGATTTAAAAAATATCATATTTTTCGACATATCCGCCCTTCAATGTTATTTTTGCAAATTTCGAAATTTTTGTAAGAAATAAAATTATAAAGAAATCCTGAAATTATAAAAAACATAATTATAAATAAAATTATAAAGAATTTCATGCCTATCCTATGTGTAACAAAAGAAATTCTCGAAATCATATCTTTTAAATATCAGCTAGACATAGCGCGCTATATGCACTGTGCTATAAGGGTACGCGCCACTATACCTGATATTTTTCATCAATGTATATTCTGTATATTTCAAACTTCAAAATGGCAACAAATATAGATTTATAATTGCATAACGCGTATTATATTAGCCATATAAATTAATTCGGTGCCTGTTTACATCTATTTGTTCTTGAAAACATTATATTTTAAATTTAAATATTTTCCCGCCATGTTATAGTTTTGAAGAGATATCATTTATGTTTACAAAACATCATGTGACTCAGCTTCATAATCGATATGATCTCAAAAATTAAAAATTACTCACGGTGGCTACAAACAAATCATATCAGGCACTGCATTCTGTTTGCATTTCAATTGAAAAAAAGTAGTAAAGCTAGTAAAGTAACCAAAATAATAATTTGTTCAGCATTAGATGAGGACGCTATAACGTACAAAACGTGTAAAAAGTAGTTTCACAAATTTCGGGAAGGAAATTTTGAATTGACTAAAGAGCCTCGATCCGGTCAACCTAAGAAGTTTCAGGATAATGATTTGCAGGATTTATTTAACTTGAACACGAAAAATTCTGATAGAACATTTAAGAGTATGACTCGAGAAGCTGTAAACTTACGTTTAAAACAAATCGGAAAAATTCAAGAGAAGGTAAATGAGTTCTCTATTTTCAGTGTCAATAACAAAAATAGGCGTTGCGACAGTACCTCGTCTTTTGCTATCGAGATTATAAATAATTTTTTTATATTAAATTATTACGGAGAATGAAAAGTGGTTTTTTTATGACAATTCAGAAAACATCAGAAATCATGAAACATCACCGAATAATCATTTACTTCAGCGTCAAAACCCAGTATCGCGTCAGAAAAATATTGCTGTGTATATGTCGGGATGAAGGAGTTATATAGTACAAGTTATTGCAATCTAATGAAACCGTAGTTCACTATTATATAGTTCGTAGTCAACAGTTCATCAATTTAAGCGACGAATTGAAACGTAAGAGGCCATATACAGGAAAAGGTCTTAGAAAAGCTATTCTGCTGCATGACAACGCTCGGCTTCACGTTACGCAAATCACAAAAGAACAGATTTTTAATCTGGGTTGGGAAATTTTGTTACACCCGGCGTTTTTACCAGACTTGGCTCCAACAGATTTTCACATGTTTCGGTCTTTTCAACACTATCTATGTGATACACACTTTAGGGGTGTCGAAGATGTAAGAAAATGCATCAATTAATTCATAGAGTTTAAATTGTCACATTTTTTTGCACTGAAATTCGTCAATTACCCCAAAAATGGACAAAAATTATAGAAAATAAAGGCAATTATTTTAATATAGTTGTAATGCTTAATTGGTAAATAAAGTTGATAAATAAAATATGAATTTCATAAAAAAGGCATCGAATTAATATTTCCTACTCCTCTTAATCGACCTAATATTTCAAGTATATTGGTATATCAGAAGATAATAAATTATTATTAATCGGAAAAATACAATCATTTATTTTATCTTATTTTATTTCACTTTATTTTATTTTATTAGTTTCCAAAATATAGATAGAAAGAATAAGAAACGCTTTATTTTTTTTTTAATAGAAATTGAAAAATAAGTGAGTTGCAACGTGCAAACATTTAAAATGATAATTGTAAAATAAATATTGTAAATACGTACTTTTATATAAATTATCCGAAATAAGAAAAAGGAAAGATATGTATACATCCTTATTTTAATCTTGTTATATCAACTGAAACAATCGGGAAAATACATTCATGAGACGTATATCATTTTTGTTTATGGCAAAATTGTGTATAATATTTTGTAGGTGTTATCATGTTTTTAAATCTTAAAATTAATTTGCACTGAAGGAACAACGTTTTAAAATAATAATCTTTACAGACATTTTCCAATATATATTTGTGATATAATATATTTAACATCTTCCATAAATATATTGAACTTCGCTTTGAAATCCATTTTTAATGTTATAATATAATTTTATATTGTAATACATTTTTTCTTGTTACAAACTTTGTTATTTTATAAGATACAATATAGTAGAAAATTTTTAAATTGCCAATTATTCATGTTGCCGAAGTTTGGAATCCTGAAATCTCTTGTGCTCGAGGAGCCCATCGAGCGATGTCAATGTCATAAACAATCAGCCCTCTTTAGAGAACTTTTAAAAAGTTATATAATATATATTCTGAAATATGTAGTAATTAAATTAATTAATTAATTTATCTTTTCTATTGCTATATTTATATATTTATTTTACCCATTGTCATAATTGTGTATATTTCATAGAAATTACTTTTAAATCTTTTTTTCTAAATTTTCTATTTTTCTTAATCTTGTGTATATGTTATCGCTCTTTTCCAGAATTCATCTATTAATTTTTCATATATTAACGATATATTAACGATAAGTTCTACCATGTCACATTTCATTATTTCTTTAACATGTATATCTTGTCTTCCACATTTACATCTTTTGATACTTCCACTTCCTCCCTTTTCTAGATATCATAAAGGTTTGCAAACTCTAATAATCCCTCCTTCTCTATTTCATGAAACTTTTCCCCGTATACATTTTGCAGTATACTCTATTTGACGTGCCACTTCACTTATAGAAGTTATTGGACTTGCAGGAAAATTTAGAATGGAGAAAGTTTCATATAGCAACATTAGCACGATAAATGGAGTATAAATCATATCATTCTAAAAACTGTATAAATTAATTGATTATTAATTCAAAGCGACCATGAAAAACAAGAGAAAAATTAATAAAGTTGGAAACATTTGCTCATTACATAGCGTTTGTAATTATTTTATGAACCTGCATCAACTAACAAACTACATTAACAAAGTAATAATCTAACGATGTTATAAGCACTTATATATTTTTCAAATATCAGATATACAATACAGATGAAAACAATTGTTGCAAAAATATTATCTTATCTGCTCTATAGCACATGATTGTATTTTTCATTCTATATTTTATATAATAAAAACTCGTAGTTTATCAACGCGTAATTAACATTAACATTAAATGGTAGAACCATACTAAAAAATTCTATTTACGAAAAATTTATTTATCAAAATATTAACATTAAATGGTTATATAGAGTTTCGCGCACGAGATGACCAAGCGATCGTGTGCGAATTAAACTGAGATCAGATTAAATTGAGTAGAAAAATCTTCCTTCATTTCGGAAATCATATCATTTTCTAAACCATGGTTTATTTTTTAAATAACTACGTCAAATTCCGAGTTATTAGTAGAAGAAAATTAATGGAAAAAAATTAGCAAATCAACGCGTGCGACATGGTGAGATTGCAAAATCGCATAGAAAATAATACGAGAATAATGCGGGACACCCTATATTAAAATAATTCATCGCGCAATTGTCTTCTAATAGCGATTAATATCGGATGATAGCGAAAAGCAAAGAAAATATGTAAACGTAGACAATTTGTCATAATACCCAATACTGATAAAAGTTAATCGCGTCAAATATTCCGCATGTGATTGCACCACCTTATCACATCACACACGCTGATTTGCTAATTTTCTTACGTCAATAACTCAAAGTTTTATATGTCTATTTGAAAAATGGGAAAGGACTTTTCTACTTAATTTAACTCGTTCTACTTGCATACGGTCACTTGATCATCTTGTGCCGGACATTCTATATAAGAAACACACACACCAATTTCAAAATTTGCAGAAATAACATTGAAAGGTGGGGATATGTATAAAAGTATAATATTTTTTATATATTTAAATACGATTATACGCACAGAAATCATTTAACATATTCGCTTTGGATGACTTATATATGCATCTTTCGGGTCCCTTTATTAGAATCCGGATGACAATATGAATCTTTAGATCCATATGTTCCTCACACTTTTGTCTTAAAATAAATTTTAAATATCAGTTCATTAAAAAATTATAACAAGTTTTCTTGTGCCTAACGTAACTTACAAAGAAATACATGGAAATGTACATATATATATATATATTTATACATATTATTAATTTATATACAATATTATTTTGTTTATTTATAGTTCACATAGTGTACATATGATGATCATAAAAAAAATGTTGAATGTAAAGCGATTTTTTACGCCAAGTACATAATTATAGCAATACTTTTATTAGCAATACTTTTGTTTTTATAGCAATACAATTATCTCAAATATCACATGTTACTTTATTAGATTTCTTTTTAAAACAAAAGTCTATAGGTATTTCAAATACTGGTGATTTTTCTACTATATAACTACTTTTATGCCATTCTACTATATAACTACTTTTATTTCATTAAATAATATGTATAAATATATATAAATAATATACATATAAATAAATAATATAATAGTAAATTAATTAATTAAATAATAAAATTTGTCAGAATTGTATTCTATTATTATACATTTTTTATTCCATTGGTACATACTTTGTTAAACAATATTTTATATACGCGAATGTATGTAATTAAATTGTGGGGGAATAATAATGTCTGATAATGTTAGTGCATGCGCAAAATATCCCTCCGAATTTACAACGCTTTAATAAACGTGATCAACTTTGCAACTCCGTGTATCGCTCCCGTCGTAGTAGTTATGTCACACATTATAAAAATAGACATACAATCTTCTTATATTAGGTGTGTGAATTAATTCGGTCCGTTTTTTCTTCCAAAAAAAAAAGACTTTAGTATGAAAAAACATTAAAAAGTACACTAATCAAAGAACTTTAAGTACTTGCCATCGCTTGCTATTATTTTTTTCCATCTGTCTGGCAGTTGTTGCATTCAGTGACGGAAAAACGACTCGTCCTTCGAAGCGATCCATTCATTGAGTCATTTCTCTATTTCTTCATAATTGTTGAAGTGCTGGTCCGAAAGCCCGTGTGCCATCGATCTGAACAAGTGATAATCGGATGGAGCAATGTCTGGTGAATACGGCGGGTGAGGTAAAACGTCCCAGCCAAGTGCTTCCAAAGTGGCCTTCATAATCTTTCCAACATGTGGCCGAGCGTTATCATGCTGGAAGATCACTTGGTCGTGTCTATTTGCATATTCCGGCCGCTTATTCTTCAATGCGTTGTTTAAACGAATCAATTATTGTTGGTAAAGTTCGGCAGTGATGGTTTAGCTTTGTTTTAATAGTTCATGATACACTACACCCTTCTGGTCCCACCATATACAGAGCATTACTTTCTTGCCGTGAATATTCCGTTTTGGTATCGATGTGGATGGTTTTCCTGGGTCGCTAATGGATTTCCTCCGTTTAGGATTATCGAAATATGTCCACTTTTCGTCTCCAGTCACAATACGATACAAAAAACCTTTTCTTTTTTGTCTGGCAAGCAAGATTTCAGACATGGCTTTTCACCTCTCGATGTCTCTTTCTTCCAGTTCGTATAACACCCATCTTCCTTCTTTGTAAATCTTTCCCATGGCTGCCAAACGCACAGAAATTGTTGATCGATCAACACTCAACAATTGCGCGAGACATGGCGTTTGACATGGATCTTCATCGATCAGCGCCTGCAATTCCTCGTCCTCGAACTTCTTCGGCTGACCTGGACGAGGTTTGTCATCGACACTGAAATCATCACTTTGGAAACGTCGAAACCATTCTCTATATCTCTTATACTTTTGATAGTACATGTTCCGAAAGAAAAATATCGATTTTTTTCAAGGAGGTGTTCCACGCCTTAAAAGGCCGATTGGGCACGTATAGTAACACGTATAAAAAAATTCGTTTCCCTTATTTTGGTCCAGATTACAACATATTTCAAGTTCATTAAAATCAAAGGGACACACTTCCATGTATTTCCTTGTTAGCCAAATGCCACGAAATCGCCGGTCCCAGCGTCAAACTCGGTTTTAAATGCCGTAATATTTTTTGTCTAAAACATTTTTTCCTAATACGTATATTTTCTTCTTCTAATACATTTCTCTCTTCTAATATATTTCCTTCTAATATATTTCCTTCTAATATATTTTCTTTTAATATATTTCCAGAGTTAAATGTAAGTTAATTTTTCTTTAACTAAATTAATTTTAAAGCTAATGCGTTATAAATTAACTAAATTTACGTTGAAAGTTACTTAAACAACTAACTCGATTAAAAGTTAAATTAAAAAATTAAATTAACATATCAGAGTTAAAAGTTTATCATGCTAAGCTATATGTTTTTTACATAATTAAACTTTTAGTCGTACATTAAATTGAAGTGAAATAATAAAAAGGTAGTATTTATATAAAAGAAGTAATGTATTTTTCCCTTTTTAATAATATACTTTATTCAAATAAAAAATAGAATACAATATATAATACAATTGTGATCGGATCAGAGAGATCAGAGTGTTAAAAAAAACATTCAATTAAGAATAATTAAAAACAATGAAAGGCAAAATGCTTGTGTGCAGTTAGAACGAATCAAACTGAACAGGGAAATTCTATACTATTTTACGAATTACGGAATAATTATCAAAAAATTAATTAAACAATGTTAGTGAATAACTACGCGGGAAGCGGGAGGACGAGCTCTGTAGACAAGATCTCATCCAAAATGGCTCGAATTTGTTGATGATCTGTTGGGAAACGGACAGCAAACGGTGCATGATACTAATTACATATCTCCAATGTCTACCATCATGAACCATTTGCCTTTGCCAGAAGATCATCAACAGATGCGAGTCATCTTGAATAAGAGTTTGTTTGTAGAGATCATTCTGCCGCATCATGCGCATGTTCACTAATATTGTTTAATTAATTCCTCAATAGTTACTGTGGAATTTACGAAATAGTAGAAGACTTTTTCGTTCAATTTGATCTGCTCTATCCGCATACGTGCGTCTTTTCGACGCGCATTGCAACCAACCGTTTTCACACGATTTTTAATACTTTTTTACTTATTTTAATATTTTAATATTTTAATATTTTTACGATTTTAATATTGATAAATTATTTTAACTTATGACTTGAAAAAAATTAACAAGTTAACGTTAATACATTTAAAAATAATTAGATTAAATTAAAAATTAACATTAATTAAATCAAGTTAAATTAAAATTAATTAAATCAAGTTAAAAGTTTCAAGTTTCAAGTTATTAATTTAAAGTACCAAGTTAAAAGTTACTAACTTTTTAAGTTTTCAACTTTGTTTTTAACTGATCAACTAGTTACTACTCAACTCTTATATTTGACAGCTTCAAAGACATTTGTTCGTAATATTGAGTCTGGGAAAAAGTTAGTGGCGTTTTTTTAGTAAAATTCAATTGGTTTTCTTATAGTGTGAAAATGAATTTATTTAAACCAAATATGCTCCATTATTATCGACAATGTTTCGCCATTTTTCGGGTAGAGCCATGATGCCATCGGTGAAGAACTTCTGTGGTTTCTGGTTGAAAACTGAATCAAGTGGTTTTCATAGGCTTCTTTTGAAACCAGCTTAATTCCATTGAGAGAGTTCTGCAGAGATCGGAACAAGTGATAGTCAGAGGGTGCTATGTCTGGACTATACGGTGGATGCATCAAAACTTCCCAACCATGCTCTCGCAATTTTTGACGGATCATAAAAAAAGTGTGTGGTCGGGTGTTGTCATGATGGAAGACAACACCTTTCCTATTATTCAATTCGGGCCGTTTTCTTTCAATTGCCTGGCGTAATCTCTCTAGTTGTCCACAGTAGAGTTGAGAATCAATCGTCTGACCAACTGGAAGTAGCTCATGGTGGACGATTCTTTTCCAGTCCTACCACACAGCATCACCTTTTTCGGCGTCAATCCTGGCTTCGCGAACGCTTGTGACGGCTCACCATCCCTTGTCCACGATCTTTGACGCTTCCGATTGTCGTACGTGATCCATTTTTCATCACCGGTTATGATACGTTTCAGAAATGGCTCGATTTCATTGCGTTTCAGCAGCGCATCGTAGATGTTAATTCGGTTTATCATGTTTTTCGCGCTCAACTCATGAGGAACCCATACATCGAGCTTCTTTTTGTAGCCAGCTTTGTGTAAATGGTTCAAAACAGTTTTGTGGTCAATGCCTAGTTCCATACCAATATCGACACTGCTGATATGCTTATCTTGCTGGACTTTTTCAAGAATTTCATCAGCTTTTTCAGTAGTTGGACGACCAGAGCGTGACTCATCTTTCACATCAAAATTACCAGAACGAAAACGAGCGAACCATTTCCGCGCAGCAGATTTTAATAAAGTACCTTCACCGTACACAGCACAAATTTTTTCACAAGGCTGCGCAGCGTTCTTCCCTTTGTCGTAATAATATTACAAAATATAGCGCAATTTTTCATTACTTTTCTCCATTTTCAAACGCAAACAACTTTCCAACCACTGCACCAATTTCGATGTTTATACAGTCAAAATAACGCTTGAAGTGTCACCTTTCCAACGAGCGTTTAGTAGTGTCGCTACGATCTGTGTTTCCTGAGTTATTTGCAATTGACGCCATCTATCGGGAAAAATGCCACGAACTTTTTCCCATACCCAATAAAATATATAGAATTTCTTTAGATGGATTATTTCAGCCCCTAAACATGTTTTGAAGCCAATAAAAAAATACGTGTATGTTACTCTTGGCCACTCTACAACATATTCAAGCTCATCAAAATTGACGATGAACAGTTCTAAACGTTCCTTTGCAAAATGCATTATTTTTCATAACTATCAGCAATACATATTCAATAATGTAGTATAAGGAACGTACTGAATGCAAGACATGTTCAAAAGAATTTACGCGAAGAACTTGACCATGCAATTATGCAAATACTTTTAACTACAAACTTTATCCAAATAATCCCCGCTCGACTTTTTCTTAGTGAAAATTTTCTCTGTAACTTAATCGCCACGAGTTTGTTCAATATTAAGCGTGGGAGGATTTTAGCGGATTACGTCTTGGAAGCTTAAACGAATAACGAATTCTAAATTAATTTCCGGCAGACTCGCCTCCATAAAAGTTTAAACGAGAGACATAATTATCAAATTATTTATCATAAGATATTAAATGATAATAGAGAATAATGATGATTTTGAGACCAGAGGAAACCTTTTTTGTCTCGGGCTTGTCTTAAAATAGTATGTAACAAGATATACTGCAATCGTCGCTAACAAGATATATTTTCTGTGCTGTGTTGATACTAAGGAAAAGAGAGAGAGAAAGATAGAAAAAGAGAAAGAGAAAGAGAGAGAGAGAGAGAGAGAGAGAGAGAGAAAGAGAGAGAGAAAGGGAAAGTTAAAATTAGAATTAGAATTAAAATTAATTTTTCTACTCTAAAACTTTGGAGTTTACAGTTTACTTAAATATGAAATTAATCTGTCTAAGTTGATAAATAGATAATAACGATAATAACGATAAAAAGAACAGAAACGACATAAAAAAAAGAAAGAGAACATAAAGAAAATAATAAACAGGCTGCAAACATAATAAATAAGTAAATATTATTAATCTACTATTAATCTACTAATTAATCTTAATTGAAATTATATAATATAACGTTTAGAACTATAGCGTGCGTAAATAAACTTATTCATTAAAAGCCAGGCATTATAAGACGTTTCTTTAACTCCAATAGATATTGCAAAAATGTACGTTCGGAAAACGCGAAAACGTTAAAAAGGACAAAATAATGAGTACATCAGAGAGAGAATTCTAAAGATAAATTGCCTTTATAGTAAAAGATCTCTTATATATTTTGATTTGACAAGATGGCACTACAAGCCTACGATTTGTTATACGAGCAGTTTAGATTGCAGATAATGAAATAAACTCGAAAGAGTAAGAAGGAATTTGTGTCTGCAAAATTGAAAACAGTAAACCTGTATATTATATCATATATATTATATCATTATATAATATACATTCATCCACAAAAAGACGGGCTACTAAATTTTAGCACAGTTTTCTGCATATCTTTCAATAGCGATAACTCAGCCGAAAATCATCATATTGGGATGAAACAAAGCTTAAATTAAAGCTTGGACATTTCTTGTTAATAAGTAATAACCTAAAAATGAATTATAATAAATGTTTTACAAAATGGCGGATGTTAAGGATAGACTTTGATTAATGGGAAAAAAATTGGTTTTTTAACTGTTGCACTGCTCAGAGGAACCAATCCTCTGGTACAAAAATGTATGAAGTTTGAAGCTCATTAATTTTTTAACAAATCCATATTTTAATCATTTTTCTACGACTTTTTTGATAAAGTTATGCCGTTTTGAAGAAAATATTATGAGTCCGAATATGAATTCTATCGAGCATTTATGGACGGCATGCTGAAACGAAGAATAAGAAAACATAATACTCAAACGTTAGCAGCACTTCTCAACATTTTCTAAGAAGAATGATACAATGTAATACAAGAAGAAATCAGAAATTTGATTTACAGTATGCCCCAGCGAACAGAATTGTTAAATACGAGAGGAAGTAATACACACTATTAAACTTAAACACACAGATATACACACACAGAGATACACACACACAACCGCGCGCGCACTAATGCACGCGCACACACACACACACCCACACACATGGGATGAGATTCCTGCCACTTCCATGCCGTTAATCTTGGTAACGTTAAGAGTAGAACACACACATGCATAGGTACACTCACGCACTCGCATGAGATTTAAATCCGATCATTTGCCACCGCGTGAACCATCTTGATCGAGTTACATGTTAATTTCCTTTTTTGAAAAAGTTTTCCACGATAATTTTTATTCCGAATTGTAGGCTTTATGAGAAAGGATTGTCCATTTTGTAACATTTTCTTCAAAACGGCATAACTTTATCAAAATAAATCGTGGAAAAGTGATTAAAATATGGATTTGTTAGGAAATAAATGAGCTTTAAACCTCATACATTTTTGTACCAGAGGACCGGTTTCCCTGAGCAGTGCAACAGTTAAAAAATCAATTTTTTTTCCTATTAATCGAAGTCTATCTTTAACATTCGCTATTTTATAAAACATTTTATTATAATTCACTTTTAGGTTTTTGGTTGTTAATAAGAAATGTCCAAACTTTAATTTGATCTTGTTTCATATTAATACGATGATTTTTTGGCTGAGTTATCGCTATTGAAAGATATGCAGAAAATCGTGCTAAAATTTAGTGGCTGGTTTTTTTGCGCATGAATGTACTTTTAACACTCGCCACCTTTCAATTATATGTTAAGAAATAATATACTCATTCCATTGAAAATTGTATATAAATCGTAGACATAAATTAAGAGAACGTTGAAGCCTGAATATTGAGCTCACATATAAAGTCATTGTAAACAGCTAAGTTGAAGTTGTAAACAGCTAATTGAAGTGAGAAAATATTAAGCTAGATATGAACAACTGCATATAATTATTGATGAAGAGAAAGAGAGAGAGAAAGAGAGAGAGAGAGAGAGAGAGAGAGAGAGAGAGAGAGAGAGAGAGAGAAGAGTAGAAATAAAGGTTTATTTAGAGTCTGAGGTTGAAAATCCCTCAAGATTTATAGGTAATATACAAATAAATTGGACAGTCAATATACCAGGTATGTCAATATGAAACCGGAATTTTTTTATAGAAAATACACGTTTATTGTATGAAAATGATAAAAAATATTTTATTCGAAGTATTGCCCATCGCTAGCTATACATTTTTCCCACCTGTCTGACAATTTGTGGATGCCACGCCAAAAAAAACTGTTGCTCTTTTGAGGCAAACCAGTCATCGAGCCATTTTCGTACATTTTCGTAAGAAGTGAAGCGCTGCTCAGCAAGTGCGTGTCCCATCGATGCAAATAAGTAGTAATCGGACGCAGCCAAGTCTGGTGAGTAAGCCGCATGCGAAAGTATTTCCCAACTAAACGCCTCAATCGTTTCCTTGACCAGTTTTGCTGTGTGTGATGGTGCATTATCATGAAGCCAAATCACTTTGTGTTGCCTTTTTTGATATTCTGGTCGTTTTTCACGCAAAGCTTGATTCAAATCGATCATTTGTTGTCGGTAGCGTTCAGTATGAACGGTTTCGCCAGGTTTTAGCAGCTCATAATAGATCACACCCTTCTGATCCCACCAAACACAGAGCATTGTCTTCCGTCCATAGCGATTTCGCCTTGCAGTCGATGTCGACGGTTCGCCTGGAGTTACCCATGATCTTTTACGCTTAGGATTCTCAAATTATATCCACTTTCCATCGCCAGTCACAATTCGATGGAGAAATGACTTTCTTTTGTACCTGGCGAGCAGCATTTCGCAAGTAGTTTTTCGGTTTTCCTGCTGTCTTTCATTCAGTTCATGTGGAACCTATTTTCCCATCTTCTGGATCTTTCCCATGGCTTTCAAACGTATGGAGACGGCTTCTCGTGTCACATTTAATTGATCCGCGAGTTGTTGTTGCGTTTGAGCGTCATCCTCATCCAACAATGCTTGCAATTCACTATCTTTAAACTTTTTCGGTGATCTTCCATGTTCTTCGTTTCTCACGTCAAAATCGTCACGTTTGAATTTTTTAAACCACTCAAACCACTATGATTTACCAAGAGCATGCTTACCGTAAGCTTCGACAGACATTCGATGCGATTCTGCAACAGTTTTCTTCAAATGGTAACAGAAAACCAATGCTATCCGCAAATCGTAGCTTTCAGGCACAAAATTCGACATGTTCAACGCTATTACAAACTATGCTGTTATATGAAACTTGTATTGTTGTGAGTTGAAAATCTTTGTCAGATGTCAACAAATAGAAATGGCGCCAATGACGCGGTTTAACTGTAACTACATTGACAGCTAGGGCCATCTATGGGCAAATTCCGGTTTCATATTTATAGACTTGGTAATACTGAAAAAGTAATAGACAAGATTAAGAATAAAGCTCGATAGACGTACCAAAGAAAGAACAGAGAACATAATTAATGCTAAGCACGATAAATGCAATAAACGCTGTTGAATGAAACGTGACAGACAGTAACCGGCAGGTATGCAACAATTTGTAATAAACACAATAACAGCAGTAAGCGCAAAGCGCAATGAATGAGAATGAGTAGAGAAATGCATGTAGAAAGGGATGATTTCATAAACCATGAGTATAATAATATACAAAACAATTTGCGATAAACGCAACGACCGCAATAAACGCAAAGCACAGCATGTGAAGAAATGCATGAAGAAAGGAATAATTTCATAGGCCATAGACATAAAACCCTCTCAATCAGAATAGAGAAGAGAGAAAGTGATAGGGGGGGGGGGAAGAGAGAGAGAGAAATCGCATGTACGGTAGATATTCAAAAATTCTCAATTATTACGGCA
This sequence comes from Harpegnathos saltator, assembly GCF_003227715.2. Taxonomy (NCBI): domain Eukaryota; kingdom Metazoa; phylum Arthropoda; class Insecta; order Hymenoptera; family Formicidae; genus Harpegnathos; species Harpegnathos saltator. The sequence goes on along the minus strand of NW_020230155.1, from coordinate 959,866 downwards.
ATACAATTAAAACGCACATGTTTTACTCGGACACAGACAGGAGATCGCGCCCAATTTTTGGCAGTTAAGCTTTATATCATTTCTTTCACATCATAATTTTATTCAGGATCACGTTTTTTTCCGTTTATTACACAGAAGCGCACGACGAGAATGAAATTGTCCTCGCTTCCCAACCTTTCCGACATAAATGATTACACGAGCACTTATCTATCGCAGTAAAAGGGAGTGGTCGGGAAAGGTTAATAAAGGTTAACAGTATTAACGCGCGTTATAAATTACAGTTATAAAGAATCAAATGTGGTTTGATGGTGTTTATACGGCTTCGCGGAAAAACCGCGGAAGAACCGACAGCAGATATCGATCGCGGCCGAGCACCATATTCGCCCAGTACAAATATTTACCCTAACAATAAACGATCTATCATGATTTCCGGATCTAAACCGAGATCATAGACCTATGTGCGGTTTTTGTCTGGTCAATATATGTGATATGTTGCAACCTGTTGCTCTTGACGGACAGTCTTGAACGATCCGCTATCTATTTGGTGTCTTCTCCATCGTCATTTCAATCAACCGTGTGAGGTGAAGGCGGGAAGGAAGGAGGGGACGTACAAGAAATCTATAAGAAAATCACGCGAAATCTCATCGAAGTGAAATCATCTTCCGCCCGGAGTGTGATATATGATTTATGGCGTGACGCTTTAAATAGTCGGATAATGCGATTATGCATAAGTCCCTCTTTGATCCGACAATCGTTTTCACACTCTCATTTTTCTCGCTCCATTAAACGCCGCTTGATCAGTCACGCTCTTCGGTAAATAATCCTTCCTCCAGGCGAATCGATCGACCGGCGAGCGCGGCGCGATGCGCGTGTTGTTATTTCTTAAGGACACGTTGTGCATGCATTTTTCGTTCAATCGCCGCACGATGCCGATGTTAATTAGCGCAATCAGTGGCGTAATGCTAACAGAACGCAAATTCAATTTCGTCCTCGTTAAGCCGAAGTTATATCGCGATGTGAAAAACAGCCGTCCGTTTATCAATTTTGCGGACCGAACAATGCGCATTAGTTTACGAGTTCGCCGAGTGTGCCGTTTGTGTACGCGTGCATAATAATTATCGTGCGGCAAATCTTCTGGCTGCAGCAAAGTTACGCGTTTCACCTCGTTACGCCGCAGTTTCTGCATTGAAGTCCGCAGTCGCGTTGTGCGATGCGACGCGCGACAAAAGAATGCCCGCGTCTGAAAAATGGCCCGTATCTATCTTGTGCACGTGAGGAAGAAAGGAAATGAGAGCAAAAAGACACATAAAGGGATCTCAGAAACGACTTGCATTGCGCTTCGTTTTAATTCTGGCAATTTCGACGGACACAGCGATATTTGTAAAACACGTGACGTCGTAAGAATAAAAATGCGCGTGCGCGAGAATTACGTTAGACCGGGCTGTCGCATTTTCGCGCGCGTCTTTCCCCCTTCCCCTTCTCTCTTTCCTTCTTCTCGGAAGATATGTTGTTGCCGTCAACAGGTATCGAGCCAAGATTTCCCTGCGGAGCCCCATATGTTGTTTTCGGGGGCATATCTTTTCGTTTCGCATGCAAATTTCATCGCGTGATCCGCGACAACACGCCGACCTGCGCGCGCGCGCGCTTTATCGAGTAGCGCACAGCCGCGAAGACGAGAGCCGTCATAAATTCCTAACGCAAACGCACGAAATGGACAAACGATTTATATCGATATCGACATGTGTCCGCGCCGTAGCTAAGCGGCCGAAATTAATGGGCCGGAGCGATCAGTTGTCGCAGAACTTGGCCGTAATCGCGACTGTCACGAATTTTGGACGGCACGGCGCGATTCGGCGGGCGGTGGCAACCCGCATAACCCGTGTTGCGAAGATTTATCATATCGGAATATTAAGGGGACCTTATGGTTCAGAATTTTCAGAAAATCGAAAAAAATTTTGTTACATATTTTTATAATACAACATCTTAAGAATATGTTGGTGTAGCAATATTTCGAAATTCGAAGTATTAACGAAGTTATAAGCGATTTAACGTCCGACCGTTCGACGCTGTCAGGTACGAGTCGGAGCAAGTAGGAATTTTTTGTTGTCAAACGAACAGAACAAACAAATAAACAAACAAGAAAACAGGATCTTCTACATTTATAGTGGCCTTTATATGTGCGTATATTCTTAGTAAGATTGTAATCTATAATAGTCGTTCGAACTCAATTCTTTCTCGAATCTTTGCATATTTGGCTACAGGAGAGTTTAACCACAAGTTTGAGCCACGAATTTTCCCTTTTAACCGATTTCTATAAAACTTTGTATCCAGGAGTTTTCTGGGTTGCTAATTACGAATCCGTTGTCAGATTTTCGAAATTCAAAATGGCATAGAAATTTGGGTTTTTTAAAATTCTTACTTCGCTGTATTGAATCAGCCATCGTGAGTTTTGATGAAAATCTAATGATGGATTCATAATTAGCGACCCCAAAAACCCCTCAATTTTTCTAGAAATTGAAGTTTGTTTTAAGTTTCCCGATATATTGAATTAGTCATTTTGAATTTTGGAAATCTGATGACGGATTCGTAATCAGAGATCCACAAAAACCTTAAATACCTAGTTTCACGGAAATTGGTCGAATTTTTAATTTTATGTCCGCCATATTAGATCCGCCATTTTGAATTTCTAAAATCTGACAATGGATTCGTAATCAGCGCCCCAGAAAACCTCCTGCGTATCAATTTTCAGATAAAAATAATTAATTCTTCGTCTTGCCATACATTTATTCTTAAAAACATTTTATTATGTTTACTTATTTACTATTAGCAATAATAAATTTAAAGAATTTGTAAGTAATCATTATTTTACACTAGTTAGGGTTTTAAAAGTTAGAATATAATTGCTAAGAAATCGATCATTAAAACTGCTTATAAAGTATAAAAAACTGACGGAATATAGGTGGGTATCTGGGTGTCCGCCTGCGCCACAAAGGTTAACGAGAGTTACATTACCATTCTAAAAGTTATGGAGACGATGGGAATAATTATTAGTCAGCAATGTAAGTTGTTTGCTGATTATGCGAATAAACGGTGACCCACAAATGCGGAAATCAAGAGTGGTGATATTACAAAAAAAGTTTGTATGGCCAGTCAAAAAAATGTTGAGAAATGACGCGATTTTTACGAAGAATCAGAAGAGTTATTCTATTGGCCAGGAAAATAGCAGATTAGTCAGAAATATACTCTAACAAGTAACCCAACTACTCAACTGTCACTCACCGATTCCAATAAAATTTGGCATGCACGTAGAACATTGACAAATATTAAATACGTGTTTTTCATATCGGCTGACAACGCATATTAAGGGTGGAAATCACCCCTTGATTCCTGAACATGAAAGCACTATTTCAACCCTTTGTACATATTACATATGATTTCCGTTAAACTTGTCTTCCATTGAATTAGTCAGTAAGGTATTTTTAGGATCGCTGATTACGAATCTGGAGATAAAATTACAAAATTCAAGATGGCGGACCAAATATGGCGGACCGAAATTGTAAAAAGATGGCTGATTCAAACCAATTTTGGTATCTGGAGGTTTTTGAGGCCTCTAATTACGAATCTGAAGTTGGAAGACAAAATATAATTCGTTTGCCGCACTTTATTATTATTATTATTGTTGTAATGTGTTCTACTTGTAAGATTTTTAAGAAAGTTTATTAAAAACTTTCAAGGATATTAATTATATAAATTTTCTGGTCGTTAAGATTAACGTTTTAAATATTAATAGATTTTTTGCTGTTCAAGTCCAGAATTTAAATAAATAATATGAATGAATATGAATAAATATATATATAAATAGAATATAAATAAATGAATAAATATAAGGCATAAGAGAAAGTATAAATTTGAGTTGACAAAATCAAAATCGCACATAAATGTTTCTACGAAACAAATGAGAGTCGACGTCCGATTTTCTTTGTGCTTACGATAGAGACATTTATTTGAGATATTATCAACTTATTCTCATTTTTTGTATTTATTGTCCGTTGGGGATCGTCCGATTGTCCGATCGGCTATAATAAGCTATTCTTTGTGAATTTCGTTCCGCTATTATATTAACAATTCATTATATGATTATTCTTGATTCGGAAGGAGTGATTTCGCAATGTCGATAAATCCAAAAAATATATTAAATTTATTATGCCTCTATTGCGAAGATCCTGTGTACAATATATACAATCAAATATAACTGAAGAGGAAAAATCGTTCGCGTCTTGTGGATTTAATGAAAAATGCTATCAATAGTCAAGTGTTTATTGAGAGTTATGATTGTTTAAACTTCCATAATCGTAGTGTAACTCCTGATGCCGTTTTAGTTTGAAGAAGAGTTAGAATATGATTCGTAAGGGGATGTGCAAGACGATACGAAGTTCGACGAAATGGTAGACTTAAATTACAAGAGGAAGGTAGTTGAATATTGGCGATCGGGGAGAAAGAAAAGATTGAGCTTTGAAACAGTAAGAAACCAATTCAAAAAAGTCTTAAATCAACGACAATTATACAGATGAGAAGCACATGTTTCCGAATGTGGATCGAGAAGTGATAAATTATTATAGTTCACAATATGTTATGGAACAATTTAACTCTGCTTCTGACAAAGGTGTTCCCATCCACAATTTAGATTTGAAAAGATGGGCCATCACGGCGAGAGAAGATGTTAATTTATCTCGTCAATCATTTTCGGCTTCAACGAAATGGGTACATAATTTCAAAATTTAGCATGAAATTGTTTCAAGGAAAATGTCTTATCTTATCAAGATTATCAGAATATTACATATTCCGCTCGGATACTGACGGATAATAATCTTTTGGAAGACCAACTTCCTAATCTGAAAAAAACTGACGCGACAGATCAATTTTGAATACCGATTCATTGTTAAATTCAGTAAATGTAATTGCCTGAGATAATATCCTCCTTCACTGATACAATTTCGATCTGTCATATTCTGCCATCTTGAATTTTGTAATTTTATCTCCAGATTCGTAATTAGAGGCACTAAAAACCTCCAGATACCAAAATTGGTTTGAATCAGCCATCTTTTTACAATTTCGGTCTACCATGTTGGTCCGCCATCTTGAATTTTGTAATTTTATCTCCAGATTCGTAATCAGCGACCCTAAAAGCCCCTTACTGACTAGTTCAATGGAAGACAAGTTTAACGGAAATCACATGTAATATGTACAAAGGGTTGAAATAGTGCTTTCATGTTCAGGGATCAAAGGGTGATTTCCACTCTTAAAATGCATTGTCAGCCGATATAAAAAGACACGGGTTCAATATTTTTCAATGTTACGTGCATGCCAAATTTCATTGGAATCGGTGAGTGACAGTTGGGTAATGTTACTTGTAAGTATAAGTATGAGAAAATAATAACCGAAACTTTAAATGCGTTTTTCTCGAAACCATGTTTTATAAGTCGGTTGACATCAGAACTCAAAAACTTATAATCGAATCGGCTTCAGCTTTTAGATAATTCAATATAACAATTATATCTTTGGAGTGAACCTATGAAACCAATGAAAAGTTAATAATAAACTATGCTTTTTAGTAAAAAAAGTGTCAAAAAGTCGACGGAAAATTGAATTCTTCTTTAAACCAAGTTTTTTTTAAGGAAATCGTATATTTTTGTATCCGGATTGAAATTCACGCTAAAGAGGCATTCATATTAAAAAGAAAAAACACTTTACATTTTGTGCTTCAGGTCACTCAAATGGGCATTAAGATGTCAACAGCAGATTGTGACAACACGCGATGCCTCGTGCTAAATGGTGTATAACTCAGCCAAATCTAAATGAAATGCTTTGTAAAAATTGATATTTCTTCATTACATATGTGTAAAACTCCCCCTAAAATTTCAATTTAATCGGAATCATAGTTTCCTAGAAAAAAATTTCTAAATTTACCTTATTTTTGAGCGCTCTGGACCATAAGGTCCCCTTAAATTCACACAGCCGGGCCTCTGTAAATACTTTCGCCGGCAATTTATAGAATCTTCGAAGTTTTCAAGCTCCGTGTGTGTGTGCACGTGTGATAATCTATTTATAAGCCTCGTGAAACATTCAGTTGCATATGGCAAATATTTTCGGCGGTGGCGCTCATCGTGAATTTCGAAGTTATCCGCTCGTTGACAGTTTTATCAGTGCACACGTTTCGCATAGTGATCGAGCATTACTACAGACGTCGCGTCGCGTTCAACGTTAATGTGGCCGTTTAACAATTTAACGAAACGATTCAGCGATTTCCGCTGAAACTGCTCTCGCAGAGGATGCAGTCACTGATGAAACGATTATCATGGCCGATGTTCCTTCGGCGCGCTCGTTCATATTAAAATTATGTATACCTATATACATGGATCACGACTTCGCAAATCGATACACCGTACTGCGACCGGTCGTCATCGCTGCTCCGTCGGATCGGGCTTGCACATGCGCGAGAAAGTAACTATCAATCAGTGCAATCATCGAAATGGCGGCAGCAGTGAGATCAATCGCCACTGTCGGCGGAACAACCCCGCGCCACGTTACGACCCTCTCAATTCCACTTAGTCCTGACTATCGCGTTGCAATCGATTCGAGCGCGGCTTCCGCTCGCATTGCAGCACATCCGCCGTTCCCGCGCGTAAAATGCGCGCCGTTAAAGTCGGCAACCCGGCCGCGCGAGAAACGCACACAGCGGCCGCATTGATGATGTGTCCTCGCGTATTTTTCTCTCTCTTTCTCTCCTATATCTCTGCTTCTTTATTCTCGGTCAATGGCCGGGCTCTCTGTAAAGAATGATTGCGAGCGACGGAAGTGAAAATCACGATCGAAGGGATGATCTGCTAAGTTCAAACTTTGCGCCGCACACGCAGCATGCCGCGTTTCAGGGCCGCTCATTCGCGACTGTTGTGCACGTGCAATCGGATCACGCCAGCTTCCGCTTATATTGGATGGCGCCTAGCATTTTCGCGCGCGAAATGTGTGTCATTAAAGTCGACAGGCTCGACGCGAAAACGTGCGTTCCATCGAAAACATCTCCATGTAATCGAGCTAAATTTCACGCCGACCGGCCTGATACACGTTTAACGGGCCTTTGGACTCCCAATTATTCGGCGTATTTGTCAAGAACAATACGGTATAACCCAATTCACGCAGGCGACGAATAAGCGCAATTTAAATAATAATGCCGCACATTAAAAATACGACTTCGGAATAACGAATGTAATCACGGCGATCCCTTAAATTAGAGTTTAATGTTCCGTCTTGCCCATGAGATCCCTTTGTTGCAGCATATTTCAGCAAAGGCTTCACTCCAACGCGATCGATACCAAAGTTGAAAGAGAAAGAGAGAGAGAGAGAGAGAGAGAGAGAGGGAGAGAGAGAGAGAGAGAGAGAGAGAGAAAGAGAGAGGCAGCCATAAATAAAATTATAATGATCGAGCAGTAAAGTTGATTAGAGATTTGCCTGCCGTAATTAAATCGGTTATTTTAAAAGGAATGTTATAATTACTTTATAGAAGCATCTGTGACATTTCTGTCTCATAAGGAAACATACCCAACCGTTCTTTACCAATTTTGATGGGCATTGGATATTTTGTAGAGCATCAAAAAACATTAGATACATATTTCTTTTATATGCTTATCTCGAGGTTTAGGAGTCGAAACCACCCCTTAAAGAAAACGGGCTTTTTCATTGTTATTTAATATCTCATAAAATATGAGGTATACAAGAAAGTGTTCAGATGAAAGTTTTACAGTACAGATTGCGTGAAAAATTAGCGGAGCGGCACCTATAAGTAAACGGAAGAATTATAAATTGTAGTCGGTTATATGGAATCACTCTTCACATGAACCTAGGTTAGGTTTCATTTCCATCTGTCAATTCTTTCTGTGTTTACAAACCAATTGAAGTTGACGTGTCAGTATATTTGTTTACAATGGAAAATTTGAAACAGCGTGCAGTGATTGAGTTCTTTGTTAAAAAAGGTTTAAAGGCAATGGAAATTCATTCCGAGATGGTAAATGTGTTAGGGGAATCTGCTCCTTCAAAAACAATGGTTTGTAAATGGGCACTTGAGTTTCAATGTGATCGTACAAGCATTGAAGATGATCTACGCAGTGGACGTCCAAAAAGCGCGTCAACACCAGAAATCATTGAGCAAATACATGTTATAGTTTCTGAAGATCCAAGTGTGACTACGCGTGAAATTGCTCATACCATAGGCATTTCGGATGAACGGGTACGGCATATTTTGCATAAAGAATTACAAATGAAAAAGATGTACAAATGGAAAAGTGGTGTCGCATACGTTAACAATTCAACAAAAACTCGCTAGAAAGCAAATTTCTTAGCGTCATTTGGATCGTTTTAAGAAGAATAAAATCGATTTTGTGCGGCGTTTTATAACTATGGATAAGACTTGGATCTATCACCATGATCCTAAATTGAAACAGAAACGTTTACAGTGGACTGAAGCTGGATGTTCAGCTCCAAAGCAAACAAAGCATGAAAGATCGACAATAAAGGTTTTGGCATCAGTTTTTTGTGATGCTAAAGGGATTTTGTTAATTGACTATTTGGAAAAAGATAAAACAATTAACTCTGAATATTATTGTAACCTTTTGGATCAATTGGACGCAAAAATTCGTGAGAAAAGACCTGGTTTGCAACACAAACAAATCATTTTTCATCAAGACAACGCACCTGCTCACACAAGTGTTTTGTCAATGTCTAAATTCAATGAATTGAAGTACAACTTGCTTGATCATCCACCATATTCGCCAGATTTGGCACCCAGCGACTTCTATCTGTTCTGAAACCTGAAACAATTCCTCCTTGGAAAGCATTTTTTGTCGAATGAAGAAGCTATAGAAGCCGTAGAGGCATATTTCGCAGACCTTCTAAACACACTTCCGCGATGGAATAAAATTATTGGAGAGCCATTAGGCCAAGTGTATTGAAGTTAATGGAGACTATATTGAATAATAAAATCATTTTTAGAATTTGGTATTCTTTATTTCAGTTTCGCTCCGCGAACTTTTCATGCAACCTGTATTTTATACTCTTTCCATCGGTCTAGTCAAATTTTTCAAAATGTAATATTGTACCTTCTCCCCTTCTCCCTTCTCCGTTATCTTTGCAAATTTTTAAATTTTTATAAGGACAAAAATTAAAGAGCATTTATATATATATATATTGGGTGTACAAATTAGTTCGGTCCGTTTTCAAAAGATAGCTCCGGCTGTTATAAATGGTTCATAGTGACTGCCGATTTTGGCGGTTTCAGAGAGGTTAGACATCTGCCAATAATATTCAATTTATATCGCTTTGAGTTTCATACAAAAACCTTGCCTTTTACAGTGTTGAAAATGTCGAATTTTGTGTCAACCAAGCAGCATTTGCGGGAGGTTTTAATTTTCTGCTTTAATTGAAAGAAAAGTGCAGCTGAAGCCCATCAAATGCTTGTTGAGGTTTATGCTGATACTGCTCCAACTGATAAATCATGTAGGGAATGGTTTCGACGTTTCAAGGATGGAGATTTCAGCGTTGAAGACAAGCTTCGCTCTGGACAGCCAAAAAATTCGAGGACAAAGAATTAGAGGCATTACTCGAAGAAGATCAGAGTCAAACGCAAGAGGAGCTTGCAGAATCATTGGGAGTGACTCAACAAACCGTTTCCGTACGATTGAGAAACATGGGAATTATTCAAAAACAAAGAAATTGGGTGCCTTATGAACTGAAACCGAGAGACGTTGAAAGGCGTTCTTCAATGACAACGCTTCGGCCTCAAGTCACAAAAGTCGTAAAAAAATATTTGGAAACGCTCAAATGGGATGTTTTACCGCACCCGCCGTATTCTCCGGACATTGCTTCTTCTGTTGTTCGATTACTGGTTACTTTACTTCTGGATTACTGGTTGTTCCGAAGGACGCAGCACGATTTGGCAGGTCACCGGTTCACTTCTTTCGCAGATATCGAAAATTGACTCCAAACTTGGATCGCTTCAAAAGACGAGTCATTTTTTCGAGATGGAATTCGAAAATTGCCTGAGAAATGGGAGAAAGTAGTAGCCAGCGATGGAAAATATTTTAATTGATCTGTTCATTCGTTTTGTTTTGAAATAAATACATCTTTTAACACAAAAAACGGACCGAACTAATTTGTACTCCCAATATATATATAATAATTTATATATATATATAATACCGAATCCACCCATATATAATAATAATATGGTTCCTTGATTCAATTTTTGGCAAAACTACATAATTAATAACTTCGCGTTATAGACACCGCATTGTGTGCGCAGGTAGGTACTGTACGTAATTTCTCTTCACTTACGCTATGCTTTATTACTAATTACGCTTATTTTCTGCTACATACTACAAGATTAAACGAATTAATTCTAATGATATGATATGCAATGTACTATACGAAATAAAGACGTGAGCAAAGATAAATGTGAATATATAACACATACATTATCCGCAAATTTTGTATTGTTTCTTCCAAATATATTGTTAAATATATATTATATATTGTTCTTCTACAATATTATTCTTTTACAATTTATTATATTATTCCTCTCTACTTTGTTTCCCCATATTACTACTTCATAATTTGTCCAAAGTTTTCCATTAGCTTTTCTTTGGCAATTGGTAGTGATATGTTGTATTTTCACACTACATGCTTTTGTATAATTTGCGACACCGCGCACATTTGCTACTATTATTATATATTCACATTTATCTTTGCTCACGTCTTTATTTCGTATAATACATTGCATATCATATCATTAGAATTAATTCGTTTAATCTTATAGTATGTAGTAGAAAATATGCGCAAGTAGTAATAAAGCATAGCGCAAGTGAAGAGAAATAACGCAACGTTACGTACAGTACCTATCTACTCGCGGTGCCTATAACGCAAAGTTATTAATCATGTTTTGCCAAAAATTGAATCGAAGAACCATATTATTATTATATATGGATGGATTCAGCATTAAATGCTCTTTAATTTTTGTCCTTACAAAAATTTAAAAATTTGCGAAGATAACGGAGAAGGAAGAGGAGGAGGAGGTACAATATTACATTTTGAAACATTTGACTAGACTGATGGAAAGAGTACAAAATACTGTAAAACTTTTGTTTGAAACACTTTCTTATATACTTCATACTTTATGAGATATTAAATAACAACGAAAAAGTCCGTTTTCTTCAAAAGATGGTTTCGACCCCTAAACTTCGAAATAAGCACATAAAAAAATACGTATCTAATGTTTTTTGATGCTCTACAAAATATCCAATGCCCATCAAAATCGGTGAGGAACGGTTGGGTATATTTCCTTGTCAGTAAACTCCGCCGTCGCGAATTAAGAGGAAACTGTTATTAAATTGGGAGCTCCGCTTTTTCAGTCCCTTTTCCAGCGACCTCTATAATAATTTTGGGAACGCGGTTGTGTTTCGTACGAAGCGTGCGATATATTGAAAATCCCCCAACGGTTTACTCCGCGACGGCTCGATCCGTGTTTGCCGTTCGATGCGTCGAAAATGGCAGACGAAATAGCCCGGGGATCGGCGAAGTTAAAGGGTTAAACGTCGACAAACGTAACCTCGGCAACATTCCCTGCGGTAGCGTCGATATTTTTGCGAATTTTCCCGCAGCGGTTTGGGCGCGCGATGAAAATGACAGAGGTTCAACGTCGTCCCACTTTTGTCGGTACACGCGCCGTTATTGCCGCAGCTTCATTCGTTCTAGAAATCACCCTATAGACACTCGATATTACACGCTCTTCGACAATGCTGCGGGCCCAACAGGGTTCTCTCTTTCTCTCTCTCTCTCTCTCTCTCTCTCTCTCTCTCTCTCTCTCTCCCTCTCTCTTGACCGACCGACCGACCGACCGACCGAATATGATTCTCACATACCGCGTTGACTCACATGACCATGTGACAATGGACGCTTTTTTCTCCCCCCGTTTATGTCTCTCCTTCCTTCCTCCCTTGTCGTTTCTTTTCTCGTTATTCCTCGGACAACCCTCACGTTCCTGCACGTCGCACAGTCGCCAAATGTCGCTGGCCATTATAACGATGACTGCCGTCTTTCGCCGCAAGAAATTGCCACAGATCCGTTTCTGTATAAAAGGGACGAACGTCTTATGAAAAGACGTGACCGCACTGTGCAGGTTACAGTTAGTCGTATCTCGGATGTTTCGCGAGGAAACGAAGGAAATTGAAGAGTAAGGTCGTACGTGCCGCGAAAATACACACACGCGCAAGTGATCGCATTATTGCTTTCCGCCGATTAATAGATATTCGTTTAATCCTTTGTGATTTCGCGCGATCAAGTCGCGAAAATCCACTCGCGTTCGAGGAAGCGCGGGACGTGCTTTCAATGAAGCGTGAGACATATGAAAGTTGTCGCGGTTCTTTCGAACCGTGAAGCAATCGACAGGCTTTCGCGACGACATTTCGGGGTGAGCGCTGCAGTTGCGATAAATGGACGTGAATAAAAATCGAACTTCAATGACCGAATTTTCTGCACGTGGGCCGCGCATGTGCGCGATCGCAAATGACAAGATCGGTCGATGCTTTTCGCTTAACATGTATTGGCGGCTGTTTACAATTTCACGATGAAAGCCAGCGAGATCGTGTGTCTTAATCGACAGAGAACGCAGTCCGGCAGTCGTCGATTGTTGCTCGCATTGTTAGTTTCGCGTATCACGCGTTGCGCGGAGATAGTGGCATTTTTATCGTTTCGTGGAAAAAAAGGAGAATGGAAAGGTAGAAACACAAAAACATCAGTTGGATAGTATGCCGTGCATCGATCGATAGAAATGACACAGTTAAAGGGTTAAAAAGCGAGGACTCGCGACCGTAACCGGATGGCGCACAAAGGATCGGACTTTTTATTTTGACAGAATCTATTCCGACTCTCTTTTTCTTGCTCGTTTCCTCGTCCAGCCGCTGAAATGTCTGATATTGTTTTAAAAGATTGGACAGGACCGCTGATAGATGGAGGAGCAATATTCTGAAATATGGAGTAATAGCGGGCTATATACAGGGTGTCCCAAAAATATTCGGCCAAACATTAATATTATATTCTAGAGAGGAAAACAAACAAAAAATAATTAATGTTTTCAGATGAGTTCAACAACTAACCAATAAACTATATCAGTTTAAAAATATTTAAAATTATATTTTTAAATTATATAAAAAGATCTGTTGATGCACGATATTGCATCTGTTCATGAAAATGTAGTTCATGCATCACAGCCTATTTTTCTTTAATTACTTTCCATTTTTTAACACTAGAAACACCTAGGCAGTCAATTTGGCTCCTCGCGAAATTGAAACTGCTACAACTTTTTTCAACTTTGCCTCCATGATATCCTTTTGTGACTTTTTATCATTTTTCGTGTTCTTAATTTTGGTAAAAAAATTTTTCATTTATATAAGATAGTTGAATTTTTATTTAATTGTCTACTTAGGAGGACCGTTGCAGCCAATTTGGCTCCCTTATATCTGATATTACATTCTCATATATTTTACGAGTTTATTTACAAATTTTATGACTTTAAACAGATAAATAAATATTTTTATTATAAATAAATGTATAAATGTATATATATAATATATTTATTTATTTGTTCGCTTGAAAAACCAACACATAGATATGCAAATATAACATCTCGCCGTTGACCAGTTCATACCTTTTATAATATTTTGAATTTTGCTGCTATAAATCCATGAATTATACAGGGTGGGTGATTATAAATTGCCAACCCAAAGTGTGAAGGTAGATTGGGTTAAGACAAACATAAAAGTCCCATACCGTTTTGCGAAATTCGCAATAATTATCGAGTTATTAATGACAGAAATCTGAGGAGTGGTAGCGCGCCGGCATAGATGATTGAAGAAGTGTTGCAGCTACTTAGGCCGCAGCGCGGCTCAGTTGATCCAGAAACTGTTGCCTGTGCGCGGCGAGAGGAAAGGCAATGCGCTGCTATTCGTTGTTTTATTTCGCCGGACCTACGTCTCGCCGCACGCCGCCAACAGTTGCTAGGTCGAGTGGGTCGCGCTGTGGCCTGAGTAGCTGCAACGCTTCTCCAATCATCTATGTCGGCGCGCTCCCATTCCTCAGATTTCTGTCATTAATAACTCGATAATTATTGCGAATCTCGCAAAACGGTATGGGACTTTTATGTTTACCTTAACCCAATCTACCTTCACATTTCGGGTTGGCAACTTATAATTAACCACCCTGTATAGTCTTTCATTACCTACATTTTAATCTGTCTTAATTTTTAATTTCAATAAGCAATATAATGCGATAGAATACTGCAATAAACAAATTGAGTAATTTAATAAATTGATAAACAAAGTAATAAATTTTCTCTTTTCATAACTTTTTTTCTATTATTTTCTGTTTCAGCGACACATACATTTTTAAATGTATCAAATCATTTATTATATAAGACATTTAATAAACTTAACAAGAATAAAGAAATATTCGAATCGAAATTTCAGATCCACTCGAAAGCAGGCATTCATAGTTTATTGTCATTTGATTAATAATCATAACTTCATGAATCTCCGATTATTTGTCAATCCGTATTTATTTCATGCAAGAGAATACAGATTCAAACAGTCAAATAACGTCCTCTGAATGCAAATTTGCAATTAATTATGCTCTCGACGATCATAAATTATTTACATACAATGGCCTAAACCTCGCAAGCGCTAAAATTTATTTCGCTGATAATGTTTCATTGGACATGAGTTTTAGTTCAATTTGGCCAACACCATTTTTTATCTTTGTTTAACCTTTTTTTGTACCGAAATCGTATTAAAATCCTTATTGGTGTTTATACAATTTTCATTTTTGCCTTCACAGCTCATTTATTTTCAATTTATTCAAGAGTTTTGAATTCCGTCGTAATATTTAATATTAATAAAAAAATATTGTAATATAAAGAAACATATATTACTTATTCAAATAAGAATAAATGCTAAATGTAGAAAAAGATATTGAAGTAGAATCAAAATGTCGATTCAGGTTATTTCATTGACTTCTTATTGAGTCTTTATTTAACTTATTATATATAATTGTTTACACTATAAATATAAATTAATGAAATGCGGCAATATCATCGAATTGGTCATTATAGATATTCAGCGTATTAATGAATAATTCTCTTCTGTATCGATCAAGTATTCAAATTCCATGAACACAATACGAATATATACTTACATTTCTATAATGTTATAATGACTACGTAATATAATTTTAGTATACGATTGTCAGTCAAGTTGAAAAATCATCATGTCACTCGGATCGAGGAGTTGTCTTGAAGTATACCTGACTTCATTAATGCCTGAACATTTATCAGATCAAAAGTTACTAGATATTTTCATTGAGACGCATTCGTTTCTAAATATGCATTCATGGCATCATGGCTGTTGATCATCTGAGGAATCGGCAACAATATGCCAAAACTGCCAAAGTAGCTTGACAGTTTGAATTTTTTCCACATGAGACAATGTTTTGTTCATTCCAATACGCATAATCAAGAAGAAAATTACATAATTCGAACATAGACATAATGAGGATAGACCATGAGGTCCGAAATCTGAAGATCAGGTGGAAAGAAATGAACAATAAGTGCCGTGTATCTTTCTTTCTGACGAGAAAGGAGTGGGGAGGAAGTGGGATGTGAGAAAGAATGAAGAGATAGTTTGTTGTACAAAGTTATATTCAGAATTCCGTAAAAGAAAATTAATATTTTTAAATATTTTAAAGAACCTGACATTACATATATGTCATTTACGTATTATATATTTGTATTTCATTGCGCATGCACGAACAGAAAGAGAAAGTTACACGACACCTACTTTCTATCCTTTTCTACCTGATCTTCAGTCATTACATGAGGACACGTCCCATCTATTCTTACTATCTATTCTTACTTATTCTATGGTTGCGTTCAGCAGAAGAAGCTGCTTATGAACTTATAAGGAGACTTACGAAAGTATCACTCACTGATTTTAATGAAACTTTGCACACTTGTAGAACATCGAAAAATAATCGACACATATTTTTTTATTTCTGCAATGGTGCAGTTTTAAGGGGAGAAATCCTGCCTTGTACGTTAGGGGTGGTCTCTAAGCATAGACAGAAAACAATCATATAACTTAGAAGAAAAAGTGCTTTCAGGGGGTTTCTGATGCAGCTGATTCCGAATTTGACATCAAAATGGCGGATCAAATAGGACGACTACATTTCATAACAAAGAGGTGGTTTTCAAAGTATAAAGTACAAAGTACAAATCAATCAGAAACAATTGTATAAATTAATAGAAAAAATGCTCTGAAAGTTCTCATAGTTGTAAAATTCCTTCTCAAACAACAACGTATGAAAATTATTAGTGGATAATTAAATGTTTAATAATTTTTCTTTTTCATATGCATTTATATAAAAGTAAATTAAATCGGTCGTTTTAATAACTGAGGTTTGATAGTTCAGCAACATAGTTATCAGGTCTTTAAATTCTTGTGCGTTGAGCTTGAGCTTGATTGCCAGCGGCAGCGATAAAATTCTTTTAATTAATGATATATTTTTCCACATATTTTTGACATGTTTTTTTCATAAGGGTTTATATATGTACATGATAAAAATAATTTTCCTTCTCTTAACCTATTAATAACTTCGCTATACTTGAGCTATATTTATATGAAACACGAATTCTACACTTTATCTCTACATAATAAATACTTATGCCATACTTTATTCAATTATTTTTAAAGTGCAGCATTGTCTAATAACTTACTTCATTTGGATTATTAGATGAATCTATTCAAAATTAAATACTTTTTGTTGGATAAAATATTTTTATACTGGTTGTCACTAGATATAAATCTTTCCGCTTCTTATCTTTGTTCCCTACTAGCGTTGACCGAAATTGGTAGTGATAACTGTGAAATTGGTAGAAAATGCATTCGGTAGAGTTTAATCCTCTTTCTTCAAGTACTTGAATTTAAAAATTTTATAAACTATTCGCTGTGAAATTTGACTATGAAAAATTATTAAACATTTAATTACATTAGTAATTTTTATATGTTGTTATTTAAGAAGAAAGGAGGAGAGTCCTTAAGGCCTGTTTTCGGCACCCTTCAAAATTGGACCAAAATGGCTGGAATCACTTCCTTATACCGTTGGAAATAATATTTAGTCAATTCCAGCCTAAACGGAAATATTTAGAGTGTATACTTCAAGTATACATGGTGCATCAGCGTGCCCGTATCAAGCATTTCTTTGGAAAACTAAGCGTTTCTGAGAAAAATGTTTCAGATAATAGTTGTATGGTTTCGAGGGGGACATAAGATGGTGTCATTGGTTTGACCTTGGGTAGTCATTTGAAGGTCACGTGAATGTCGATTTCAATATTTTATATAGAACCCCCTATTTTTACATATCTTGTAGCTTATCTCGAGAGCTTTCCAAAACACCATCGTAGATCACGTAGAAACACTTATTATAAATACTTCTGAAAGAAATGACTGACGTATTTTCTGCCGCAAGGCTAAATACGAAGTTTTGAAAAGAACTGTTTTAAGAACTGTATGCACCTTTTTGAACAACTACGATTCCTTAAGTTTTTAATTCAATAGACCAAGTTCTGCTTATGTCCATGACCTTACATCGGATCCGATCTCACATCTTAATGTCAGAGATACACAAAATGCGTGTATGCGCGTATCCAGGGACCTGGTTACGTTAAAAATAAAACTAGTTCTTATCAGAGCTGCTTCTCGAGATTTTCTTATTACGCAAAAAGATATCTTGTTATTATTGAATTCTTCTTCTTTATTTTTTCTCTTTCTTTAGTTTTTAATCTTGCATAATCATTCAGATTTGTTCTACAGTGAATTGCAATTTATAATTAGGCGTTTCCAATATGGTAGAAAATATTAATGTTCCTGCAAACGAAATAATAATTATTCCTTTTAGTAGACCATCTATGACACATAAATGCATTATCTGCAAAACTAAATCGCCGCTTGTTGTTGTACCTTCCCTGGCTAAACTTTGGGTTTTTGTTAAGCGTGGATTGATAATTGATAAAAAGTGACAGATAAGGGGATTCACATAAATCCAACACCCCACTCTACATGGCTTCTTAAAGGAAAATTACGTTTACGATTTTACTGTTCACGTGTGGAGAATCAACAAGAATAAATAATATGATTTCAATCTCGGATCTCCTTAAGTAACGTTTCTACAAATCTATCTGTAAGAAGCCTCATAACTCGCAAAGTACTTAATGAAAAAATGACTTAGTTATAAGTGTTTTGGAAAGCTCTCGAGATAAGCTACAAGATATGTAAAAATAGGGGGTTCTATATAAAATATTGAAATCGACATTCACGTGACCTTCAAATGACTATCCAAGGTCAAACCAATGACACCATCTTATGTCTCCCTTGAAACCATACAACTTTTATCTGAAACATTTTTCTCAGAAACGCTTAGTTTTCCAAAGAAATGCTTGATACGGGCACGCTGATGCACCATGTATACTTGAAGTATACACTCTAAATACTTCCGTTTAGGCTGGAATTGACTAAATATTACTTCCAACGGTATAAGGAAGTGATTCCAGCCATTTTGGTCCAATTTTGAAGGGTGCCGAAAACAGGCCTTAGGGACTTTCCTCTTTTGCAGTTATGAGAAGTTTCAAAGCATTTTTTTCTATTAATTTATGTAGTTGTTTCTGATTCGTACTTTAAAAACCACCCCTTTGTCATAAGATATAATCGCCATATTGGATTTGCCATTTTGAATTTTATAATTTTGACGTCAGATTCGGAATCAGCTGCATCAAAAATCCCCTGAAAGCACTTTTTTCTTCTAAATTATATGGTTATTTTCTGTTTATGCTTGGAAACCACCCCTAACGTTCAAGGGGTGGTTTCCACCCTTAAAACCGCGCCATTGCAGAAATAAAAAAATACGTATCGATTATTTTTCGATGTTCTACAAGCGTACAAAGTTTCATTAAAATCAGTGAGTGATACTTCCGTAAGTCTCCTTGTTAGTGATTATCATCCCTGGTTGGTTCGTTTTTTTGAATTCGTCAGAGATCTAAAAAAATATTCCAGTCATGAATATTAATAATAACTAAGCGCTTAGTAAATAACTATTTCTACTGAACGCGATCTATGTCTATGAGTTGAAACGATCAACACAGTCATGATGAATGTGTATGTAGAATGGAACACGTAAACGTCTAGTAACTCTCGATCTAGTAAATGTTCAAGCATTAATGAAACCGTGTGTACAGCAACGCGCACCGCGCGATACACGGTTGCGAAATGTCGATCTATTGTTTTACTTATGCTGTTGACGGGACTTTCATGCAAGAATATTCTTGACTCTAATCCCGAAATTGCACTTGCAGTTGCGCTTCTCTAAAATTACACATTCGCTCGGCGAATGCGATTGTTTGACTTCGCCTGCCGTCTGTTTGTTCTTGTAAAACTCAATATCGTCCACACATTGTGCCCCCGCTATCAAATACAAATGCTATGAACTTTCACTTGCACAATGACCAAATATCTGGTAAACACGTGTCAAGCGTTTTGTACAAGGGCCTTCTTTGTGCCATGTGCTTCAGTCACGTGAAGTATTATTCCGCTTACCCCTTTGTACCTGCTAAAACTAATAATACCGCCAAAGTGTAAAGATATTTGCGCGCTGGAGTACAAGCATGCAAAATGTGCTATGCCACTGCGCGTAATGAGCCGAGTCCCTATAATATGCACTTTTTACCGGTGTCTCTGAGCGCGCACGTCCCGAAAATGCTCGAAAACAACGGATGGCAGCATATTGTCGGTAGCATATTGTTAATCGTTTAACGGGTCAATTAAGCCTCAATGCCGCGCGGCAAAAAGCGGGCATAATAATATAATCGATTGTGTGTTTCCGATCGAACACGTTCTCTCTGTGCGCTAATAGTTTTTCCGCCAACGTGACCCAGCTCTCGCTGTTGGTTTTTTCTCGCCACAAGGACCGTTTCCGATATATGTATTGTTATTAGAATAAATGTAATTTTTCGCAAATACTTGCAGACGTTAATTATCCTCGTGTCTAACAAATGAGTGGGAAGAATGCAAAATGTGTGAAATTTAAAATAGAGATATGTAGGTCGATTTTTTCGATCACGTGATGAATTTCCTCAAGCAGTCTTTATGGGGACCGAGAAGTAAATTAAGGCCGAAGTTGTTATTGCGTTCGAGACCGATGGTAGGAGGCGTCAATGACATTATTTTATCTAATGCAGACGATGTAACCTACAAGCTCGCAGTTCTCGTACGTTGAAGCATCGCACCGTGAAGGATCGATAGCACGCGCGTCATAGCCATAATCAAGCACAGCCATTTAGACGGCCATTAACCCGATTTTCGCGCTACGTTTCGCTACTTATTCCTGGCAGACAATGCCAGGATGTATCCCGAATAACCCGTGCGAGGAAGTGAAGAAAACCAGTCACTATTTCGCGCGATGTTACCTGCGCCGCAATGGCGCCATAAAGGCGATCTGGTTAACGTCTGCGTCCGACAGCCGGGTCGTTGCCGGCGCAAAAAGAGTTTGATCCTGCCCGTTTGCGTCCCAGTCTTTTTCGTTCACTAGGAAAACAGTTTTTCTCTCAGTCACCTGGAATTAGGAGCGTATCTCGCGCTTAGGACAAACATCGTCATCACGACGTGACCACAAAAAATGCAAATTCGCATTATGCATTCAACTTGATTATTTATAATAATACGTCCTGTAATGAAAAATGATTTATACCCATTCCCACCACCCACTCTCTCTCTTTCTTCTCTTTCTCTCTCTCCTGTATTTTCACATATTATATTTTACATACAATATCAACCGCTAACTTGCCAACGTCTGTGTTAACGTTATTAATTAATTAAATGAATTAACGAATCGCTTTAGACGTGAAAAGCAGCATGATTCAACGTTCGTCGTATTAAATACTTTTGCGTTGTGTGGTAGTCAATCATTTTTATTTTTCACTTTTTCTGATCGTTATTAAAATAAATATATAAATATATATGCAAAAAGATTTGCGAGAAATCGCTTTTTTTCTCTATTTGCTCGCACCGCATCGTCAATTTTCCGTAAATATTTAAAAATTAACTGATCCTATGTAGCTGTTGTGTGAAAAGTTATATTTTCCTAGGCTAATATTTTGCGAGTTTAACTGTTCCCGACTATCCGACAATTTATCCAGGATATTCAGAAGTTTTCTATCCGACAGTTAATCCGGTAAACCAGCGTCACCACCGTGAAATATCGGGAGACAGCTGACAATAGTTTTATTGCCGTTTGTTTTCCCTATCAGTCTAAACACAGTTCGATATTTTTTTATAGTTATACAAAAAAATCAATGTCTGGGCCTATATCTGTCCTCGCGGTCACTATACACCTCTCTGCATTTTAATTTAATTTCAAACATAATCAGGGCACATTTAGCACAGAATAAAATCAATCTACGCGAGGATATAAAATGAAATTTATTGCAATACTGCAGAAATATAAACATCAGTTTCATATCTTCAGCCAGCACATGAAGGATAAGGCTCACAAAATGAACACAAGAATGAGCGTTAGTTAGTTGAGAAATTATAATTTATTTATTACTTATACGCTTACGTAATAAAGCGAAATAGTTGACATTTAAAAATTCTTATGAGTTTTCGCTATTTGTGTTAATATAAAAAATCTCGTTAATTACGACAGTCGTATAAATGTTGGTCGAGGTCAAAGTAAATTTTTCCAACATAATGACGACATAATAAAATTTCTACCCGCCATAAAACATCGTTAACTGTAGCTGAGATATTATACAGGATGTTTCAAACAGGGCAGGCTACAGTATATACAGGCTATGTAATTATATTGTTCTTGTCAAAGCAAATAAAGAAGTTCCCATAAACATAGTGCCTAAAATATTTAGGTAAAAGAGTAATATCGAGTCAAAAATTAAGAGAAATATTAATTTCGATGTTAACGTAATACTATAATATTTATTTGAATAAATTTCAAAAACTTGAAAAAATCAAAAATGAAGAAGATGCTCAAAATATCCACCGCATGAAACAATACAATTCTGAATTCTTCGCATCATTGTTTTGTGCACTCAACACTCCTAAAATGTTGCACATTATATACAACATCCATTTTTTGTAAAAAAACATTCTTTTTGAAACACGCTGTGTAGCAGGTTAGCCGGGAGAGACTTTCATTTCATCTTTCTTCCTTCCGCCAAAGATAGTGATGGATGAAAGCTTGGAAGAAAAATTACGCGTATACTTTAATAATAACAGAGCGACTCACTCTTTCTACTTCATGCAATTATTATAAAAAATTCACCATTTTCTTGAGCAATCACTCTAACTTTCACCGCGAAGTTAATGAAACGGCAAAATAAAGCGCGCTCGTGTCAAAATATAATTTCCACAATAATATATATTTCTCCGTCGAACTTTTATTAAGTAAGAGTTAAGACGTAAAACGTTAAAGGGACAACGATTAGCCTTCGTCGAAATATTTTCCTGAAAAAGTTCCACAATTTTCGTAATTCTTTCGAATTTCGGAAACCTAAATTTAAAAATTGTCAGCGGTAAATTTCGGGACGTGTGCCGGCTTTCAAATTCCTCAAATTAACATGTCAATTTCATCGTGAGGTTATTATGTCGCTGTTATCGACAGGCGCAATATGTATGCGCGCGCGTGCGTGCGCGTGTGTATATGTGTGTGTGTGTATACATGCGTGTGCGTGACTTAGCCGTTCCGCAATTATTACATCCTGCTGCCTTACATAAAGCCACCAGTTTATAAAAAAATTACGAGCAAGAGTGATACTTCACAGGAGCGTGGTAGTTATATGCATCTCCCACGCTCTCTCACATAAATGAAACTATAAAGGCGGTTTATAGCCATCAAAATTGTGCGCTCCATACCGGCACATACATATGCATCTTTATCGACTATCCTAATCCATCGGCTCATAGGCGGGCATAGTTTTGCAGCTTGGAGATTAGGGCCACCTTCCCGAACTAATTCCCCGAGAATCGATACTTTCTTCATTTACTTTAATCTGCGAGAGAACGAAGGACGGAACACGAAAAAGGAAAAAAAAATAAATTTCATCTCGTCGTTCTCTCCTCGCCTTTATATCGACAAGCGAACACGATAACTGCTCTCTATCGATTCGCAAGCGCTTAATCGAACTGTCTCGAGGTAACTAAAAATCTGCATAGGAATAACTAGGTGCAGGAGAATTGGTTTTATATCCAATACAAAGAGGACAGTACCGCAACTGCGGGAGGATAATTATCAAGAACGAAATTAGAAAATAATGATATAGTGAGATGACAAAAACACCGAAAACAGCTTATTGCTTAATATAGTTAGCTTAATATAGTTCTCTGCTTCTCAAAATCATACCTTTCATATGACTGAGACTCGAATTAGAAAGAAATTGCTGAGAAAAAGCGCGTTCTCTTCAAATTACAACTCGCGAAGTACAATACAGTCTATCCAACAAGAAAGCATTGATGATAATCTGAAAAGAATAAGGGATAAAGTTCAGTAGTTTTTTTAAACAAAAATAGAAGATTTTTAGTAATGCGCAATTACCTAATATTTGATCCAGTCGCTTCCGTTATCAATTATTGCTTGGCACCGTTTTTGCATATTTTTTACCATATTTTCGGCGTATTCTAGTAAAGAACGCCATATTGTTTTTACTTTTATGCACAATTGCTTAAAAGTGAAGACACGTTTTCCTTTAAGCTTCATCTTAAGGTATGACCACACATTTTCGATAGGATTTGCGTCTGGAGAGAATACCGGTCAATCCATCCATAGTTATGTCATTTTCGAACTTTTCTGATAGCAGTGGTTTCTTCATGGTGGACCGAAATGTGGTGATGCCACATCATTTTCATGCAGGCGGCTTCTGACGGTATTAAGCGAAATATGTTGACCTTTTCGGCGGAGTTTTACTTAGGCCTAACACAGGGTCAGACTGGGATTCGTCTGAAAAAGACACAAGATCGCTTTGTTCTCCTTCGGAGTCGTTGTATGAGACAGCTCCCTTTCTGGCAGGTCGTCAACATTTCCAGCGGTTTTGAACTTATTTTACTCACTTCCTTACGAAAGCCTCTGACTTTTTAATTGCTCTAGCAGTTGTCGCGATTGTTAATTTTGGTCCTTTAGAATAGTTAATAAGAAAAACCGCCTCCTAACGCTTCAAATATTTTACACTTATTGTTAAAAATAATGTTTATTTTTAATGACTACTCAACGCAACCTTTTGATGTACACTGCGCAAAAGAAGTTAGATTCAAGATTCAAACGGTATAAGGTAGATGGTACTACTATGATTTTCTACAAAAATATCACCAACGCTTTCTTGCTGAACAGACTGTATGTCTCTCATGTTAAGGATAAAATGTATTCCCTTAACTGTCAATTATCCGAGAACCGTACCGAGGCGTTTCGATAATTTCATTGAGAAAACATTAACATCGGATCGGTAAAAAGTGTGTCACTGGAAAATAACGCGGAGCAAGGCGAAACAATGCGCGTAATATCAATTTTGCTAATGAGATCCGTGGAAAAGAAATTGCTAATGAAACGCGACAATTGTAAAGAGCTTAATTCTTCAGGGATTAACCGGCTGCATAGATTACAGATGCGGTGGTAGCGGGATACGCGGTGATACGCCCGTAGTCGTCGCGCAGTTTAAAGTTAAAGTGGATTTACGCTTTTGGAACGCCAGAATGAAATTCTACATAATTCCGTTCGCTCGGGCGGGGACGTCAAGCCCCATCTGTCACACACTTTGCGCTCACGCGCGCTCGCGCGCGCGCGTCCGCTCTTTTTCTGGCCGGTGAATTCGCTCTGCGAAAGTTTTTGGCGAGGAGCACCGCCGTCGTACGCGGAATGCGCGCAATTACGCGCGTCAAGCGACAAAATTGTAATAGTCACGTACGATTTAGCGGGACGACGAGTATTTGCGGGCTCCTGCCCGATGAGTTTTACCAACGTTTCTTTGTAACCGTCGACTGTTTTGCAGTTATGATGTAATATAACCCGGTTTTTCCATTGCGGATCACGCACTTTCGGAGTAGCGCGTGTGCGACAACGAAGCTTTGCGTAGCTTGCGGTGCTCGAGAGAACGTTACAGCATAGCCTTCTATCACGCCAACTCAATTAATCAGACCAATTTTCTTCTTTTACCGCATCGGTAAACAAGATCTCCTTTTATTTGTCGGAGAACCGAAAAACGATCGTATATCGCCCTATCGTATCACGCGATCCTACAATTCGAGCAACATATGGACCGACACGCACGCAACCTCTTACGACCTACATAGACCAAGCTGTAAAAGCCATTTATGGACTCTTGAAACCCGCTAGTCTCCCTCCCCCTCCTCTCTTTCTCTCTCTCTTTCTCTCCCTCTCTTTCTCTCTCATCCTCACTTACCTAGTCGCCGACGCTATAGCAAGCTGCGAAACATTTATGAACTTTCGAATTGCACGCTGTTTTTCAAGCGGCCCGCTCTTTCGCGAAACGGTATTACGCTGCCCGCGCACAAACGGCGATAGTTTGCTGGCTGCGTTATCTGTTAAACCAAATGTATAATGTACTATCTCGTATTATTGCGTATAGGAATCGAACAATTCTAGCGTGCAATTTGTGTGGAAAGCTGCTAACTCGAGTTCCACATAGATGATATATCCACGTATTTTATGACGATTCAAATAATACGGAGCACGATTAGATTCGTCAATACAGCATGCATGATGCCCGAGAAAGTCACGTGTAAATTCTTCGAAACGCTTCGCCGCACAACGTGCCGATTGTAAGAGGTTCTTTTTGTATGCATTGTGATGAAATTTCCGTTACAGAAGACCAACCATCATCTGAGCTAAAAATCACCGCAGATTTTTAATCTCTTTTTTCTACCTGATGGATTTCTGTAAAATCTTGCTTTGTTTTTGCATGTTTTTTGGGTCGCTGATAAATCTGAAGTCATATTTCGAGACTTCAAAATAGCAGACCACTGCCACATAAGATAAATTAGTATAAGTCTGAATAAATGTAAATCAGATACACGATATGAAAGTTCTTCAGATCGTTAATTGCGAATTTCATGTCAGCTATACAAAATTGATTCAAGCGACTTGTTTATAAAAAAAATCTAGCGTGTGAAAAGTCCTGGAAAATATATACTACTGTGATTAAAAAGTATCGGGAACGGTTCAATAATTTGAACCGATTTATTAAAATTTATTTTGCCCTCTTCAAAGTAATCTCTTCTCACTGCAATTCACTTATGCCAACGTTTTTTCCAATCCTCGAAACATGCTTTAAAATCGTTTTCGTGAAATCCCTTTAGGACTCCCTTTAGCAGCACATTTTCTTTTATGGTATCAATTGACTCAAAACTGTGACCACAAAGCGGAAATTTTAATCGAGGAAATAGGAAAAAGTCATACGATGCCATATCAGATGAATACTAAGATTGCGGAACCGTATTTGTAGAATTTTTGGTCAAAAATTCACGAACAATAAGAGCATTGTGAGCAGGTGCATTATCATGGTGTAAAATCCATCTCGCCACGAATCAAATCGAATTGCTTTACGCAAACGACGCAAAACGCAAAAATAATATTCTTTATTCGGTATAAGGTAGATGGCGCTACTATAATCTTCTATAAAATATTAACAATTGAAAAGTCAGAGGCTTTCGTAAGGAAGTTAAATACATTCAAAACCGCGGGAAATGTTGACGACCTGCCAGAAAGGGGACTATCTCATGCAACGACTCCGAAAGAGGACAAAGCGATCTTGTGTCTCTTTCAGACGAATTCCAGTCTTACTATGCGTCAGGCCCAAGTAAAACTCCGCCGAAAGGCTCAACATATCTACCTTATACGAATAACAAGAGCATTGTGAGCAGGTCATGGTATAAAATCCATGAGTTATCTCGCTGCAAATCAGGTCGAACTGCTTTATGCAAAAATAATATTCTTTGTTGACAGTTTGGCCAGTTGGGAAAAATTCGTGATGCACAACGCCACGACAGTCGAAGAAAACAGTCACCATTACCTTGTCTTCCTTGAACATCTTGTACTACTTGAAAACTCTTGTTTTTGGTAGAGAATCATCACCAAAGGCTTTTTACATTTCCAACATTTTTGTAGCAATAATTCTGTTGCAAAAATAAAATTTAATGCACGTTCTTTGCTCTATTACACTTGACATTTTGAAAATTCACCGGAGCAAAAATTCTTTACACACAAAACAAGCGTTTATTTGTAAACGAAAACAGCAATGACATACGGATTGCTACTAAATATCGGTGAAAGTCGTATCAACCGGAGAGAAAACGATAACAGCGCCATCTTGCATATGCGCAGTTTAAATCAACTATTTCCGACACTTTTTGATCATAGTAGTATATACATATACAGGGTGTACGAGTATATGATACAACTTTTTACCACACAATTTAGCATTGCCAACGGCATTATAGTTAATTGAGTCGCGTATAAATATCGCACCCATCATGTCATTATAGGCAAATCCAGGTGGTTGATTTCTCGGCTGCTTGAATTAAATTCCTTACGAAAAGGTGTAGATACTTAACGTGAAAATGCACTATAAAAATATGATATATAATATATATTATAACTATATTATATATATATTATATTTTGATATAAAAAATGAAAAATATTCAGTAAAATTTTCAACCTTTCGTCTTAAATACTTTTCAAGAAATCAAATTTTTTTGAAATCGCTTTTTTCAACTTTATTTGTGTATAAATAATTAAAAGTAAACAATCAGATATAAAAACCATGGGAAATTCGATGTATTAATATATCAAAAACGTATATGTATCACTCCCCCGTAAAGAATTAATAGTTTCATCTGCGACGTATTCTTCGTCACGGCGATTTAAGGAGAATAAACGGATTAAACAAGTAGCCAATTTCGGCTGTCTGCGCGTGAAATGCCGCAAAAATCGACGACGCAAAAGATGACATATCGTTTACCTCAACTCCTTCGTTTTGAGAAGTGGCTGCAAATGTCCGACGCTTGCATCAAAAGCTTTGCGATGAAAACGGCGAGTTTTGACAAACGATCGCTTAAACTTCTCTTTGTTCCTTGCCATAATTTTATCTTAAGAAATTACTCAACCGCACATATATTACAAACTCATAAATTACACCGAAATCGCAGCAGCCTGTTGGCGGCTTACTGTGGACACGGAGGTTATCTCTTGTACGCAAAAGTGTCACGTGTGATATACGATAGTCCATGCAGGTTGGACTAATGAGTCTTGTTTAAGCTGCAAATCTGTGATGTGGGTTAAACTGTAAAATACTGTTAATTATCTGGCCGCCGCATCTGGTGAAAATAAAGGCCCGTCAGTGCTATCAAACACGACGTACCCCGTTTCACCGGAACTTGGACTTCACCGGAACAGACCGAGGACTGAGGCTGCTTTGAGATTACGTTTCCAGCAGCGAACAGAAGAATCGCGTGTTCACGGGACGCTAGCGTGTGTCGACGATGAAAATCGATCTGGACGTGTAAACGAACTATTACGGCTTCAAGCGGAAACAGAGAGAAATAGAGTTTCCTGTTGCAGAACGCGTCATTAAGTCGGGAGTTAAACACCGCGCGGGTGCACGCGTGCTCTCGCGTCGTTGACTCTCCACGAACGCGAGAACGCGCGTTGCAAAGGGCCGGAACGGCGAAGAACTTGGGAATGCATTTGCCGCTGGACGAGCACGACGAGAGCGAGGGCGACGGCGACGAGAGAGAGAGAGAAAGAGGAGAAAAGAGGTGGCAAGAAGCAGGAATGCAGATGCACGCACAAGCCATCACGCCTTCGCGCCTTTCGCGACACGTGAGCCTATAAAAACCCACCCCCGCACGTCCCCGCAGGAGAGCCGGCGATCTCTCACGTGCGCATGCACGACAATGTGGATTCCGCGAATCGCGAACGTACATAGCAACGTGTTCTCCGTGGCTTTGAATCACTTCTACGACTCGACAATGCGAGCAGAATTGGAAATGCCAAATCCGCCTGTTCCCCCGACGATATATATGCACATATGTACGAGCCGCGGCTATATATGTTTACACGCATATGTGTACACGCCGTGTAGATACGCATACTTATACGGGGTGGTCGGTTTAACCGGCGCAACCCCGTGGTCTCGTGTAACATTTTTGTTTGAGCCATTGAATAATCGCACGCCAATGCTCGTGCGTGGCGCATCAATAACCGAGCTTCCGGCGCGATTTTAGCGGTGAAATCGCGCCGATATCGGCTCGCTGCGAGCACTTCAGCACTCGCGCGATTTATATGCGCCATGCGATACTTTCTCGGTGCCGAGTGCCGTCCGTGGACGGAAACTTACGGCCGGACGCGGCGAAGTCGAGGACGGATACGAGGAAAATAAGCTGGAATACAAGAGGGAGACAGGCCGTGCGGATTATTAAATTAAGTAGACTGCGAGAGGTCAGAGTCAAATCGCTCACCCTGTATTGCGCGCGTTATATATGGACTCGCGGTATAATACCGATCGGCGGGTTTGACGTTCGGGGCGGCGCGAGGTATATCTTATTACGAGATCTGAGCCGAGCAATAGCTCCTCCGATGCGAGTAATTAGTAGGCGGTATTCGCGCGCATAGCTTCGACCCGAATAATCCATAGCCCGATTTCGAAGGGAACTGCCGTTAGCGATGTGTAAAAATACGGACGTAAACGCGACACTGCAGACGCGTGGAAAGCCGGACGTGAGAAATCCTGGAGAACCCGACGCTCCATAATGAATCTGCGAATTATTTTGCACGTTATGCAGACGCTTCGTCGCATAATTTTTGACATTCGCGAGCCAATTATACACGCGAGATCTCTCGAATGAAATCAAGCGCTCGTAGCCAAATTAAATCGCGCGTCGAGACCGCCTGACGAGGCTCGAGTTTTCAAAAAGCCTGTTGTTAAATGCTCCCCGTAATTAATTAATTTAACAGCAATCTATGAGTAGTAAATTATGCTTTATCTATGCTAATATATTATCTCCAATTATCTTCGTTTGTGCAGAGATAATGGATATAGCTGAAAGCTGTGATATAACAAATGTGTATTATATCCCTGCGTATTTCGGCCATAGAATACTATTCGCGGAGTTTGACGAAATTGATACTGTAGCGCGAATGAGCGGCGGATGAACAGATATCATGTGCATACATATTCACGTACACCTTTATTCACGCCACAAAATACGTACAGCTGCCACGGGCGTGCAGAATATGAGATCTCAAATTGGATCTATTCAAGCCACGACATAAAAAGTGACGCATTCATACGACGTTATCTTGAATCAGCGGATCGATCGCGTGTATCTCTTTCTCTCCCTCCCTCCCTCCCTCCCTCCTTCCCTCCCCACTCCCTCCCCCCCCCCTCTCTCTCTCTCTCTCTCTCTCTATCACCCTCCCTTTCTCTCTCACTCCTCACATATAGATATTACGCGTTACGCAGATACAAACGAGATAGCGGCAATTAATTATGCTGACGTCCATGCAGTAGGCACAAATAAATGAGAAAAATGAAGATTATCGATGAAGGGAGGATATATTTTTGTTCCCGTATCCATATCACAACACTCATCGTCAAAGTATAAGGGACGTATGACGCAATTTGTAGTTTTATTAAATTCAAATTCAAATGCGCACACACGGCTGTGTCTCTACATGTGACAATGCGCGCCGCGGCGCTATGAACGCAATAAAAATTTTCATGAAAAGTCGGCGGGAATTGCAAAAAAAAGTCGCGGAGATAAATGTCACGCGTGGATGAAATAGAGACATTCGTGTCGTTGTTTCCCCGCGCGTTGTAAGATTTGTGGCGAGGCGGAAAAACCGACACGCGGATTCTGCGCTTGCGAAACTTATGACTACGGGCGAAAAAATGGAGAGCGATTCTTGTGCGGAGACGCGGGCGTGTAAGGGCGTCGAGCACACATGTGCGGAAGTATCTTTTTTTCCTCACGGGGCGCTCTAATTAAGCGCGATTAATCCCGAGGATTCGATGTCGCTTTTTGTCGCACATGCTGCACTTGGCAAACGCCGTGAGAGGAGAACGACCATTACATCCTGTAACTCTCGAGGGATATTTTTCACCATCGTCGCTCTCATTCCTGAGGAATCGTCTTGTCAAACGACGACATCTCATCTTTTTCTCATCTCAGTCCTCATCTCTTCTCTTTTATTCGTCGTGGCGAATTCGTGGATTATTATTCTCCACGGTATCGTTATGGGCGAAATTCGCACTCGTGGTGCTTCCGAAAACAGCATGGAACATCGATACGTGGTTGCTTTAATTCACAATTTAATTATCGACAAACTAATTTCGTATTTATTAGTAATGAATGGACGATTTCCCTACCGTCAATCACGGTGTCGAAAATGCGCTTTCAAACTGCGTTGTCGAGACGCAATATGTTTCCCGTTGGGGTAAAAAATGTCAGTTTTGCGTTCTAGGGAAACCACGGATGTATGTGTGTGCGTGGCGTTTTGGTTGCGTGTGTGGTTGCGCGAATTTCGCGACGCTCGCCATTATTATAATTGTCGGCGGTTCCTGTCCGCGTCTCGCAAGCAAGAACATTGTTTCGCCGTGGAGGCTTTCAAACTCTCGACTGCACTCGCCGCTAAAAATCGGGCCTCGCGCTCACTCTTAATGCCAGTGATAGGTTTCTTCCTCTCTGGTTATCGTACGAAATAGCGATCGTCTTGCGATATTCAAGCAAATGAAATACGCTCGGAAATGACAAACCATCGGAGCTTTAGCAGAAATGCCTGAGATAAAAGAAAATAAACCGGCTTGCGATTTATTAATATGTTGTCATGAAGTTTTATGATTTTCCGAATTTGTATTGATACGGGTTTAAAATACAATCAAATCGTGGAATATTTAATTTAATGATTGATTATAAAATGTAAAACACATCTCGCGTAACAATAACCGCACATTTTTTCTACCCGACGGATTTCTGTGAAATCTTATGCATCTTTATGTTTTTTGAGTCGCTGATTACAAGTCAGATTCACAATGACAGAAATTCATAATGGCACATCCAATATAACTGCCATATGGGTGAATTAATGTAAGTTTGAATAAATATAAATCAAAGATAAAATTTATTATATATAAAACATGTTTGTGAAATCTATAGAATATCCATATAAATTGATCCTTTGCACTCGAGAGACGACTCTTAGTTGCCACTAGATTTTATACAGTAACTCGAGTGGCGACTGAGAGGCGACAATCTTTGTTTATGTTAGATTTCGTTGAACCTCGAAGAGTTGATAACAATATCCGTGAATAGGTTCATTAGCTCTTTATGTATTCTTTTAGGAAGTGTAAAATGATACATCTTGAAATAAGAGATAAGATTTTTTATCTCAAATTCCATCGCGACCACGGTTATAACATAAAATTAAAAATATTGATAATAAATAATACTGATGTAATATAATATAATTAACATAATCTATTATATTAATATAATTAATATTAATTATATGAAATTCATGGGCGGCGTTGATCGGGCGGATCAGTATGCCTCGACATACACATACAGTTTCATGAGAAAATCTCTGAAGTGATGGCGCAAGCTATTTTTTTGGGGATTAAAAATATGTCTAATCAATTTCGATATTCTATACAATTTTGTGAAAAAGCAAGGAAACCAACAGCCGCTTGGTCATTTGCAATATATAAAAATTTTAGTAAACCAATTGGAGAGGAGATTTCCGACAAACTCGAGATCGAGCTTCTGCTTCGACTTCCAGCTTCAATGAAATTCGTTTGAATGGAAGACTTCATGTCATTCTAACAGGAATAAAGAAAAATTGTAAGATTTGCTCTCACAGAAACAAGCCAGGTGGAAGGCACGAAACAACATACTATTATGATACTTGTTCTGATAAACCGAAGGTGCATCTTGGCGAGTGTTTCATAAATTACCATTAAAAAAAAATACAGAACTTAAAAACTTAATTGAAAAATTATGTTACTTAAGATGTATACATGAAATATTAAAATATGATATTTTTACACGTTAATTTGTGTATAAAATCATTTTATATTATCTGTAAGAAATTTGTCAAATATTCGCAAAATCGTCTCGAGTCGCTAATTTGCCTTAGCAAAAAAGTCGTTGGGCGCAAAGGGTTAATAATTTCTATCTTTACAGTAAACGAGTAATTTGTTTATAAAGAAATGTAGAGTGCGAAAAATTCTGGAGAAAAGTATATAAATATTATACTTTGACACACGCGAAAAATATTCAGTAAAATTTTCAGTCTCTAATCTCAAATATTTTCCAAGAAATTTATTTTTTTCCTAAATAGCTTTATTTGTTTATAAATAATTAAAAATGAACGATCGGATATAAAAGCCATGAGAAACATGTAAAGTAAGTATTAATATATCAAAAAAGCGTGAGATCATATTTTGTTTCATAAAGCTATGAACACGGTAAAACCGTAAAAATGAAAGAGAAAAAGATGGAAAGTATACTTACCATCTTTGCCTGCCACACAAAAGATTAATTTCTTAATCGATTCGATAAATTCTGAGAGCTTCATTTTATTTTATATAAAGGAATAAATTTCAGAGAAAGTTTTAGATATTATAATATACAGACATATAGCGAAATTATAAGTTTTCATACTGCTACTTGCGAAGATACCTACGTATAGCTTGCGCTTCTGCAACGTAGCTGTTTCGAAAGACGCCTGCATATGCTGGGAAACTGAACCCGCCGCTTTATTTCCACTCGATCATTAAACGGATTTGAACAAGACGACGTTTAACGAGCGTGAAAGGCTCAATGCCTCTCCGCTCAGCGTTGTCGGCAAGGATCCGGCTGTTTTCCTTATTCAAGAGAAATACCGTTACCGTTTAATGACCCTTACTAAAATCTTACATCCTATATTTCTTCATCACAGCTCGTTACTCGCTTCTCACGCTTCTCGAGGGCTCAACAGAGCGCGACCTCGTGAACGTTGAAGTGTTCGGAAAAAGAATCTGTAATGAAACGCTTAATAATTCCGCTTCTCTGTTATCTTTTCGTCACGAGTGTATCTCGCGCGATATATCGCGCGAGATACACTCGTGACGTATATTCCCATCTCTCGGTGGTGAAGAGCGTCTCGCACGACACGACCTTACGTTAATTTTTCTAATTAAAATTCGCCAACGGACTCTCTTTGCGCTCGCAGCGGGCGCGTTAATTAACCGATTTTGCGTATCATCTCGATTTCCGCTCGAAAGAATTCCTCCGCGAAAGAGTATACGCCGAGGCGCGACTCCTCCCGGTCGAGCCGGGCGATTCTTAGCGGACAAGATCAATGCGCCGGTGTCTGATCAAAGCCTCGCATACACTCCCGAGCGGAAGTTTAATTATACTTATCGCGCTAATCGGCGATTACGGGTAAATTTCGACGAGTAAACACGACACGCGACGCCGTAGCTCCTCCCTTCCTGCTAACTCTGAATTCAAACGCCGATGACGTACGCAGGCATTGCACGATCGTATGCACGATTAATTATGCCCCCGGGCGATCATGGACCGCTCGAAGGAGATATCCTTCGTCACTCGGGTTTCTCGCGTCGAAATCCGAAGTGGGTCACGAAAATTGATGGGCGCCGTGTAATGGACGATGAAAAATCGACCGCGTTCGAAATTAATCGATTTCCCTGGATCGGAGTGTAACGCGCGATCTACACGATGAATTTTTGCCCAGTCGCTCGCGGCATCTTAGACTTTGCGAGCGAGACTTGAACGTCTTCCGATCTGTTTCGACCACTGGCAAAAAGTGTTTGTAATCGACGTTATATAACACGCCAGCAGCCTATTCTCGATCCGTCGGACGCGGCTATCTCAAGGGGTTAATGGATCTTTCCCACACAAACCCTCCGTGATTTCGACGGCTTATTGAAAAAAAAAAAGAAAAGAAAAAAGCACGCGTCCGAGGAGTAGTCTCGCAGAGAGCGCGAAGCGGAAGTCTAGTGCTCGCGAGAGATTCGAGATCGCTTTCCGATAACCCCGGTGCGGCCGAGCCGGTCACGTCGACAGATTTAAGACATCGATAATCGCTCGTCCGGCCGCCGGACGATAAATCGATCGCGGCCTGTAAATCTCTCCCTCGCGCGCGCGCGCGCGCTCTCACAAGCGCAGGGATGAATCTCGGCCGCTACGATTTACCTCGTTGTCATCGTCGTCGTCGACGAGTTCCGCGCAAACTCACCGTTTACAGAATCAAATCCGCATCACGGCCGTGGCTTTTTCGCCCGCACATATGCGAGCGAACCGACCGACCGATCGAGCGACCCTCGAGTTCTTTTCGATGAACTTTCGAACTCGCCTTCTGCCGCTCGTTTTTTCTCCTCAGTGCTCCGGGCGACGCCAGATGGCCCGCTTCTTGCCGTTTCCAGGCGTTTCACGAATCCGTAATTACGGACGCGTGTGCTTCGACATACGACATGCGACTGCGAGCTAGGTAGGTCGAGATGAATAGGTATCGGCGCGCTATTCGATTCGAATTACTGCGAACCGTGTCATGCGCGACTCGATATTTCCGCGGAAACGCCCAGTAACACGCCGCTCTCTCGTGCGCGCTCTCTCGATCGCTTATGTTCGCTTCGCTCTACGGCAATTAAGTATATAAACATTATTAGCCGTGACACACGCGGTGGCTAGAATGACGGTTATCGTTTACAGCAATCTAATATATCAGCTTGATCCGCAATTTGATGCGTATATTTACCGCGCAAGTGTGCGCCTGACGATTGATTTCTGGTCTGGTACGTATAATAAAAAAACACTCCGATATAATGAATTCAGTTTGCAAGTATTGGGTTGTTCGGAAAGTAATTTCGGTCTTTTGCATGAAAACAAAAAACGATATTTTTAATAGAGAGAAAAGTTTTATTCTATTAAGTATTGACCCCCCATTTTATCCTAACACCTTTTGCCATCTTTGAAATAATAACATGATTCCAGGCTCGTAAAACTTCTGGTCCTTATTGGCAAAAAATTGAATTGAGCAATTTTTGACACCCTCATTTGAATCAAAATTTTTACCATCCAAAGAATTTTGCAGTGACCGAAATAAGTGATAATCGAATGGTGCCAGATCAGGTAAATATGGTATATGCGGTAGCAAATCCCATCCAAACGCCAACAGCTTCTGGCGAGTCATTAAACTTGTATGAGGTCTGACATTGTCATGATGAAACGCAACACCTTTCCTGTTCGTCAATTCTGGTCTCTCTGCTTGATGGAATCATTCAACTTGTTCAATTGATGACAATACACGTTCAAATCAATCGTTTAGTTGTTTGGTAGCAGTTAAAAAAAAACTATTCCTTTCTAATCTCACCAAGCAGAGAACATCATCTTCTTTTATCAGCTTTCGATGTGCTTTGAGGTGATTCATTACGTCTGCTCCATGATCTTTTGCGCTTAATATTGTTGTACACAATCCATTTTTCATTTTCAATTATGAGCCGCTTCGAAAATAGATCGTTCTCCTCACGTTTCAACAGCAAATCGCAGATGGTAATGCGACGAATCAAATCTCTTTCTTTGAGAACGTGTGGAACCCAAATATCGAACTTTGAAACGAAACCAAGTTGTTTCAAATACTCATGTACGGTCGAATTAGATAAATTCAATCTCTCAGCAATTTCTCGTATTGTTAAATGACGATTTGCGCCCACCAATGTCTTTATTTGGTCTTCATCAGCCTTAACTGGCGTTCTAGAATGTGATGCATCTTTGAGGTCGAAATTTCCAGAACGAAATTTCGAAAACCAATTTTGATATTGGCGTTCAATATCAAAACACCTCCTCTCCATACACGGCACACAATTTTTTCTTGCTTGCGCTGCATTTTTCCCTATACGGTAATAAAAAAGCGAAATGTGACGAAAATGCTCACGTTGGTTTTCCATTTTTGATGCGACACCAAACAAAAATAACTTGACAGATTCCAAAACAATCTTTTTTCAAATAAAGCTTGAAATGTGCCTTGTAAAAATGTAAAATGATTTTCTGGTTTAGAATTAAGTTAACTGTTTAAAAAAACAACTAACATCATCCATCTGAGAAAACCGAAATTACTTTCCGAACAACTCAATAATAAAAAACACACCCACGCGTATAATTCAACTAATTAAATATCAATTAATTAAATCAGGACACGCTGTGTTTGCGCGTCAGAGATCCTTCAAAGGATTCTCACATTTGGGCTGTTTTGATAGTTTGAACGATCACTCGCGATTGTTGCTTCACCTCGCTGATTTGCAAACAAAGTAATTATGTGATCATGAATGAGAGAAATTAGTGATTGAGTTACTGTCGTTTCCATCGCATTCCTTGCCGCGCGCGCGGCATCTCCGCGGCGTGACGCAAAAATATACATTGTTTTAATGAGGAAAATCTTCGAGGGGCGCTCAATGTGAGCTGCACATGTAACACCGCCGAGGAAAGTTTTGAGATTTCAGTGCTGCTATTATTTACGAGCCTCTTACGACAAAGTAGCTGCTCTGCAGAGCACAAAAAGTTGCGAAAGTTTCAACGAAATTTCGCTGCAACGCCTCGCCACTGTGTGTATAGTCGTGTGCACGCAACCATATACCTGTCCCGATGCAGATTTGATACGTGGCGATCCGATTTCGCGCGTGAAAAAACACGTGTAGGGTGCCATTCGCGTCAGAACGGCCGATAAATCTGATTTCGACGAAACGATCGCCCTCTCTGGTCTTTTATACCCGGAATATCCGAAAGAGATGGAAGGGGAAAAAATACAGATCTCGAGAAAGATCATACCTGCGAGCGAACTTGCTCGTAAATTGAAACGGAAGATGGGTCTGACAACAGAGCCGGCGCACGATGTTTCCAGTTACATATTGAACATTCGAATTCGACTGCGATACGCATCTGTTTCCCCCGTATACCTTTAAATTCCCCTGAATTTCTTCTGCTCGATTTGCACATATATTGGGTTGGTGCAAAAATAATTGCGGTTCTCATCACTTTAAATTTGGCGCCAATTTTTCCAGTTACCGCTATCTTTTGTTATAGTCATGTAATACATCAGTGTAAACAATGAAATTGACACTACTTATGTCTATTGTTCTCATTCTTTAGTATTGTTGGATACAATCTCTTAAAAATTAGTCATGGGAAAAAAGCAAATTAGGGCGATTTTGTTGTACGAATTTAAATTGGGACGTAAAAGTGACAGAAAGTACTCAGAAATATCAAATTTGTTTTTGGCAAGGAGTCAATTAATGAACGTACAGCTCGACATTGGTTCCAAAAGTTTCGTGATGGAAACGAAAGCTTTGAAGATGAGAAGGGTCGTGAGCGTCCTTCAGCTATAGACAATAATGATTTAAGAACCATTATTGCAGCGAACCCACGTAAAGCTCGAGAGGTTGTTTCCCGTCGGGAGAAATGCGTGCAGGTTAATGGTCTTTATTTCGATTAATAAATATAATTTTTCACTGATATGCGTCTTTATACTCGATACGTAAAAACCGCGATTATTTTTGCACCGAGCTAATAGAGAGGTATCCCGGTTGCTCACTCGCTCACTCGCACACACTTGCGTAACATTATATAGCTTCATACGGTCCGGCGAAAAATGCAGCAATTCCAAAT
Source organism: Harpegnathos saltator (assembly GCF_003227715.2). Taxonomy (NCBI): domain Eukaryota; kingdom Metazoa; phylum Arthropoda; class Insecta; order Hymenoptera; family Formicidae; genus Harpegnathos; species Harpegnathos saltator. Next base: position 920,981 of record NW_020230155.1, on the reverse strand, counting down.
GCACGGCTGTTTCCGCGGGATTAAAATTTGCATTCCGCTTTAAAGCTCTATCTCGCCGAAATTAAGCCACCGCAGGGCGAAGCAAAGATTAACGTTAAATTTCCCAGCTGAATAATGGAGGTGCACCGCCGTTCGCGGTCGCTCGTGATTTTCCGCCGTGTAAGCGTTGTCTACGGCGCCGCGATATTTCCTACCGGCGGATTTTTACGCCACGGCGATTTCCCCGATTTCAATAAGGGGCGCGGATACAAATTCGAATATTTGTAAGTCGGTTAACGCAGACAAGATGTCGCGGTGAAATATTCAATGAATTCCGTCACCTCGCGCGTCTGCCGGATTCTGCTCCTACACGGAGAGAACGCCACAATTCCCTCCTCTTCCTTTATATTCCGCCTCTGGTCACCGATAAAATGCTAAAATACCTCGTTGCGTGGAATATTCCGAATCGAAGTGTCCCGTCGGAGGATTCCTGCAGCTTGAGACGCGTAAGAGGTTCACGTTAAATCTAACGCGCACGCGACTATATAAGACTATACGAGAGATTAACATTAATTGTCCGATTATTCGGCAAGAGAAACGTCGCGTATGCGGCTAATATCGCAAAATAACATTAACGTTACAATTGACTGGAATAAACTGAGTTGTCAATGTATTAATTCGCGCACGGTACGTTCGGGAAGTATTTTGTCATATTGCAGGCTCTAACCGCAATAAACGTTGCGTACATTTACATGTTACGACAGTTGTGCAAAACAACCGCATTATACGCGCGATAATTTGCTACAAATGTGAACAACAAATCCAGATGTTTCAGCAATTAGCTTCCACTGAAGTGAACTGTATAATTTAGCCGAGTGCATGGCGCTTTATGAATAATTGTTTTTATTATGATTTTATAACGTGCTCCGTTCGAGCGAGTTATCTTTTTTCAATCACGACTCAGAATTATTCCACGTATTCAGGTGTTTGAATCGCGACAAAGGTAGCAGCATGGTCATAGCGCTTTCCGCGGTCGGAAGTTTCTTTCCGCGCTCGTTCGACTCGTCGGAGTTCGTTTACCTCTCGCGACATTCTGCGAGATGAAACTCGGAAAGTAATACTTGAACAAAGAGAGAGAGAGAGAGAGAGAGAGAGAGAGAGAGAGAGAGAGAGAGAGAAGGAGGAAAGGAACAGGAAACACGAATAAAACGAAAAGTAAGAATTGCGAGAAGACAGAAAGACGAAATGTAAAAGACCGAGGCTGCGTGTTAACGGAACAAAAGAGATTCCACCAATGGCGGAGGTACTCTCTCGCGTTTGCGTGAGTTTCATCATCTTTAAAAGCGCAGGCAGATGTTACTTCCGCATACTCGGAATAAAAATTAATGACATTCGGTTCGGCACCTCTACGCCGTGTCGGGTATCCCTTGTAAAATCAGTTTTACCCGTCGGATTACCACTCCGTTGCCTTCCCCTCCATAAATGGCGATTACGGAACTTACTTACGATAATATAGACGACGCGGATTACGCGGCAGGCAATTATGGAACTCCCTCATCGTCCTCGCAAACTCAAGTTGAAATAAATTCAATAAAATTTTCTCCAGCTGCGCACGTTGCTTTCGTTCTAGCGATCGGAGAATTCACCGCGATTAAATCTTCCGCGCGCGAAAAGAAAAGAAAAATCTCTCTTAAACCGTCGCATGCACTTTCCCTCACTCCCTGCCCCCTCTCTCTCTCTCTCTCTCTTTTCTTCTCTTTTCTTCTCTCTTTCACACATTTTCTTACCACCTTCGAATGAAGATCACCTCTCGCCTGCGTAGCAAACAGCAGTCATGTGTCGAAAAAATAGGAAAACTTGAGGATTAGTTACCTTCCCGACGACGCGACCCTGCGCGTTTCTGAGTACAACGACTCGGACATCTGCTCGTTAACCCCGAGAGACTGGAAAAAGTTACAAAGGGACGGTGGCAAACCATGAGACGCCAGGGAAGAACGGGGGGAGCGTCCTGGAAAAGTCCCCAGCGTATAATTACTCCCCGACTTCTTATTACTCGCCGAGTTCTCCCCACAGGTCTGTTCTCGCGTTCTCGTCCACCGTTCTCCCTGTCTCTTCGCCTTTACCGTCCTCGTCCTCCTTTTCGTCCCCTTCTCGTTCTTCTCTCTTCTTCGACCTCATCTTCCTCGTCGTTTATGGAGCTCTTCTCCTTTCCCTCGTCCTTTATTTCGCTTAACCATCTTTGCGACGAGTCGTTGTCGAGCGACTATAAGGAACTGCGAGAGCAACTCACAGATTCGTACGCGGGATGCACTTAACGCCAAGGCGACGTCTGACCTGCGTGTCTGACCTGTCGCAAACTATAACTACTTACACGTCAAAATAAGTACACCTGACGGCAAGTCGCGAATCGGACGTAACGACTTTAACTTCTAGGTTAACTTCTTAGCTATTAATGACGGAAATTGTCGCGGAAAGAAAAGTGGCCCAAACCTTTGATGACAGAAATACCCGCGTGTTCCAAAAAAAGAAAAATATTTATAACGGAGCAATGGGACAAAACACTATATTTTTATGTTTTTAGAGTTGCTAAATTCAAACTCGAAGTCAAAATTGCGAAGTTCAAAATGGCGGACTTAATATGCCGCGGACCGAAAATTTATAAAATCTTTTGATCAGTATAAAAATTAGAATTCAAAGGTTTTCGAAGCCGCTGATTTTGAATTTAAAATAAAAATTCGTAAATTCGAAATAGCGACTTTGAGAAACTTTCAATAAAAATTTTTATGAAAATCGAACGGATTTTTGTATAGTTGGTCCGCTATATTGAATTCGCCATTTTGAATTAAAAAATTTTAATCTCAAATTCAGATTTAGCCAATAAATCCTCAAAGAATATCTTGTTTATAATTTAATTAACTCCATTGTCAAGATTACTTTGGGCACGCAAGCATTTTTACCTCTCAACAGCAAAGGGGTTAATCGGAGGAAGTACCGGCGCTGAGATTCGCATTCTTTCTTCGTTGGAAACGCACAGGATGAGACGAGTAACGAGATGACGACTACTTTTATGAACGAAACCGAGCGTTATGTTTTTGATATCTTCAGTCAGATTTGTTTTAAGCGCCTTCGTCTCCTCCAACTCTCCGCGATGTAATTCCAAAACGACTTTGTAAGTGACCCGCTTTCACAGCCGTATTCTCTGTTTCGAGAATGCTAATTTATGTAATTGATTTCGTGCCGAAACACGCAATCTATAGCACATGCGAATTTTAATTAATCCATTAAAGCTCGTTCATTGTAGACAGAGCGCAGCGGCTTTAGGCAAGACGTTTATTTATATACGCTACACAACATCTCCTCCTACTTCAACACCTTCTCATATTGGCGTTACAATTATCTGGAAAAGGAAACAGAGGACCAGCTGTACCAACTGAGTCAACTAAAAAATGGTAATTGTGCCAGAAAGAAGCTCCTTCTAAAAGAGGCGCCTTCTTTCAAACACGTGTCATTTAATAATTCTATACTCGTCATTCGTCCGTTGATGGGGTGAATTTCATACAGCTACTAAATAACCGTTAAACAGTTACTGGCAAATCTCTCGGCCATTGCTCGACCCGACTCAGATAGAAGCGAGAGGAAGGGGATAAGATGGCAGGAAAATCCCTGTTGTATAATTGATGTCTCAAACTCTTATTACTCAGCGCTCGTCTACGCTCTCTCTATCTCTTCCCCCGCCCCCACGCTTTTTCTCTCTTTCTCTCTCTCTCTCTCTCTCTCTCTCGTTCGCTCTCTCCCAACGGGTTTGTCAGCACTTCCGCTTCTTCGTTTCGTTCCCGGCGCGTAGTGTTAGTAATGTATAAATACAGCATGATTACTTAAGAAGAGGATCCAATTTTGCCGCACTCGCTTCCTCTTGTTCAATGTTCTTTTCAATTTTACTTAACATTCCGGAAATATTAATTCTTAACTCGAATTCCCTCTCGACGGTCCGCGCGAAACACGTTCCAACTCGGAAGTAATCCGTATTGTATTGCGGCGTACGGCGTAATTATTTCAAGATTAAAGGAAGAAAAGAATAACAATACACCGCAAAATCGAGAATGACAGATCGAACAATGGCCCAATAACGAGCCAATAAATTTGCGAGAAATATAAACCTCCAAGTAACTTTCCTCGTCGTGAAAAATGAACGTTTATTTTTTCCCTTCGCTGCCTATAGAATTTCAATGTGTGTGTGTAGTCGCTCTTTTTTCTCTTATACAGCAACTTTCCACTTTCTTTCAATTTCAGTTTCTTCCGCAAAGAGTCCATAACCGATGTGAAAGAGCAATTGAATGGAAAAAAGCCTCAGCCGGAATGAATCTCGCGCGCGGACTGATTGAGAAATAGCGATATGATTTCCGGATCGCTCAAGCGAGCGTGCGTGCTGATTTAAGTGCGAGCTCTCGCAGCCACAGCTGGCCGCGACTGAAAGTTCTGATTCAATATCGCAGCCGCAACAACGGAAGAAAACAGCTTTCCCGGATATTCAAATCAGAACAATGGAAATTTTATTCGCCATGGTCGGCAACAAGCCGCGGCACGCCGCGTAATGTCAGCGTATATTGTGTGCAACGTGAAATTAAATTTTTAATCGAGCTTTTGCGCTGCATTCGAGCTCGCGTTCACGTCCGATTCGTGGCCGAGATTGCTCTTCTATATTCGTTGCGGATTGCCTCCAGATAGGAATGCTCAAAAGCACAGGATATCGATAGTTTTACTTGTTCGTGCGGGACTCCAAGAATCCGTATCGAAGCGACGACGCGAGGCGGGCTGCCTTTGTGGAAACGTACAAACGCAACAACGCAGTAGCGCTTATCCGCGATAATCAACAATCACGCTGCACAGTCGCTACAAATTATCCCGGCGCGATACTTGACGGGGATTAACATTCGCCGTTTATAACGGCGTTCTCCTCGCTCCTCCGGATCGAACGCGAATAAAATTTGCTACGGCAATAAAATGCGCGTCTGCGCCGAGCACGTAGTTTCAAAGGCAAAGCGAATGGGCGCCGCGCCGGGCGTGCGGTTCCTTTGCGCCGCGCCGGCCGTGTATTTTTCGGCGCTCCCGTATACAACGCACGTAGTTAGTATAGGGACTCTCTACGAGGAAAAACAATTTTCTGCCTTTTAGCCGGACACAGACGGACCGGATGTATGATGAATTCGAGTGAAACTTCGCGCTCCCGTTTCTCGCCGCGCTCAACAGCCCGTCGCGGAAACGGAGACGGAGATGTCGTCGAGCGGAATTTATTTCCTCGCGAGAGCCGCCGCCGCCGCCGCCGTCGCCGCCGCCGCTACCGCCCGCGTACGACGTATGTGCTCGTAAAAAGAGCAGCCTTAAAATCCTTGCGAACTTGGCGCCTGTAAAATATACCGCCACCGATGGTGGCCTGACCCTCCGTCCGGGCCACCGCCCGCAAATATGGTGTGTGAGCTTCGTCGGATGTAAATATTACATATGGGTTGCGATTTCACGTTCGGCTCTGTCTCTCCCGTTGATGAATCTTACTCCTCACCCTCATGGTGGTGCGGAGTATATTTATCCTCGGTAAAACGGTTTGGGTATAGACAAAGCAGGATTCCGCTTATCAGCAATCGTCGAAATGTCCGATGAGAAATGCCTTTATTAAAATTTTATCGAAGCGAGATTTAAGCCGTTTTTGCTAAACGGAGTTTAATGAGGCCCTTATCTGTATAACATTTTACGCTACGATACATTGATCAGCACCGTATGAAATTTTAATGACTTTTTGACGGAGATTCCCCGACAAACCGGCGAGTTGAATTTCTCTCTCTCTCTCTCTCTCTCTCTCTCTCTCTCTCTCTCTCTCTTGGTCGTTCTTTTTGTATTCTTTCCTTCTTCTAGGAGAAAGTTTAATAAGCGGTACTTATCTGTCGCAACTTTTCAGTTTACAACGTGAAACAGCTCGTTGAGTGCGCGTCAGGCCAAGTTTTTTGCTTGTATAAAATTAAGCGCCGAAAAGCTGAGGTCTTGCCATTTACTCGGCTGAATAATGAGTTAGACACCTTGTCCAAAGTCCGACGTAATATTATACGAGGTATCCTGTCTAAATATTTTCTTAGCGCGCAAATCCCTCAGCGCGGATAGTTTTACCCGTTAGTTAGCCCGTTTAATGACTTTAGTTAAGCTAAACATAACTCGTGCTATAGATCACTATAGCTGCCTCGACCAAATAAATTGCTTCGAAGGCGGCGGGAGAGAGGAAGGGTGGGAGAGAGAGAGAGAGAGAGAGAGAGAGAGAGAGAGAGAGAGAGAGAGAGAGAGAAAGAGAGTGAGTAAGGTTATCGGGGAGGTGGACAGGGAAGAATTTCGCCGCGGGTTCGTCTTAAAAGCTCGGGCAACGCGATTCAACCTCATCCATTTCTTCCCGCACCGCTGTCGACTTTTCAATTTTAACTCCGCGCCTCTTTGTTCTTTGATTGTTCATGTATGATAGTGCCTCCATTCCTTTGCTCCCTTTATACGCGAGCCGAGTCGGTGCGCGAGACAGAGGGAGGAAAATGGCAAGAGGGCAAGCAGCGAGCAAAGGGAAAGACGAAGTTGACATGTCTCCGTTCGCCTGCTGATACCCTGTATAAAAGAAAAGCTATTTCACACATGTCTCCATCGCGGAATTTCAATTACGCGCCATTCTCAAGAATGTGAGTGTTGGCGGATATCTTTCTTACAAAGAATATCAAAAGGGCTCCTCTTCTCCAGCCTTCTTATCGTTATATAATTGTCGAAAATTCTCCCTAGTTCTCCTTTTATTCTCTTTTCGCGAACAGCGAGACGATCGTTGGCTATTTGCGAAGATACTCATGTTTTTCACGCGGCTTAAAAACTTATATCGTCGGTCGGATATTATCTCGCGGGACGCACTGTACCGTGTCTCGTCTCCAGGGAACGTCTCTCGGCTACATTATACGCCGAATAATCGATATCTGTTTCGCGAAATACGCTCGACCGAGTTGTACTAAGCGGTGTAATTCTCAGATATTTTCTCTCTCTCTCTCTCTCTCTCTCTTCCCCTCCCCCGCCCTCTCTCACGGGCGAAAAATTAAATTCAGTTCGATATATTTGCTCGTTTGTCGCGCTCGGAATTCTCTCTGTTCCACCTTTCCTCTCACGCGCTTTTCTCCTTCCCGCCTCTAGCGGCCGAGTGATCCTTTTTTTGCGTCGCCCATTATTGGAACAATGCTGGTTTCTTGCATTACACGTGAGAAGTACGTGTTTCCGCGCAAGAGCGCCGGCAAATTGTGTTTGTTGCGCTGCGGCGAAAACCGAAGTAAAAACGAGCGGGGACGAAGGCACGAGCGCGCTGCGGTGAAATGAAATTTTGCCACAGGAGCAGCCGGCTGTCTGTGCCGCAGCCAACCAACCAGCCAGCCAGCCAGCAAGCCAATGAGATAATGGCGGTCGACAGTGTAACAGCCAGCGGCGGTTCGATTTACACGGTGCCTCCTTTATTCGCCACGAATCGAGGAGCGTTCCTTCGACAATGCGACATGATGCGGGCGACGCGACGGGCGTTCGTGTTGTATCGCGAATATTTCGGAGGAAAAAGGAAAAGCCGCGCACGCGCGATTGTTTGCGTACACATCGCGGAGGTGCGCGTTTATTTGGGCGTATTTTCGACGTTCGAAACAACTGTTTCCCCGTGCGCAAAAATTTAATCCTCAACGCGTCATGCTCTCCCCACACTTTCGGTAGTCAAACAACCGCGGCCTCGAGTGGAAATCCCGTTGAACGCGCGCGCGGCAGAATCGATTCCCCGAGAGAACTAACCGACGGCCCTTACAGCCCGCGCGCAACGTTCCAAAGCGATATCTCCGCGACAATGCGAACGAGAGTAACTTGGTCGGTTCCGAGTTTAACGGCGTGTTACTCGCAGCCGCAGCCTGCACGGACCATATCGCGCAGCCCGAGACTCCCCGCGAAATCTTATTTCCCGAACTTGTGCGGACGCGGTCGCCTTTCATCCGCTTCCTGCGCCGCGGGTTAAAACGACGCACGGTGCCGCGTTGTTCCGTCCGCAGCAAGTAAAACGAGCGAGACGACCCGCGACGACCGTAATGGGGCGAGGGGGTGGAGGGGAGCACTCAGTAATTTCGGGGTAGCGCGCGCAAAAGTGTCGAGAGTATTACAGGAGCATGCCAGGAGCAAGTCCGCGCTCTGTAAACGCCCACGTGTTCTTAATCATGTCAGACGCGCGGCAAGGAGCGACCCCGTCTGCCCGCGAAGTCTGCGCGCCCGCGCACGCGGTGTAAACTTAATCACGGGGGTGGTTTTCGGCCGCGCGCTCCCTCGAGTGGAAATAATCACGACGCGGCGCGCCACGGCTGAGCCAGTCGCGGTTCTGTGCTACTCTCTTGCACTCTCGCGTACTCTCTCGCACGCTCGAGCGACCTGTATTCTCGACGCTCGCTGTGAGCAACCCTCCTCCCCCTTCGACTTTTATTTAAGCGATACGCCATTTTCATTTCGCTTCTCGTTATCGCTCGGTCGTTCTCGGACGGGATGCGCACGAACTTTCGGCAAGCAAGCGCGAAAATGTCGGGGCGCGTCTTGCGCGGAGATTTCACAGACGCAGCGCTGTTTGTAAATATATAATTCTATTTTTAATGAAGATCTCTTTCGCGCACATGCACGGAGTAGCAGCGCGGCGCTGTTAGCCGCGAAGAGCGCTGACCTACTTGTTACATCCGTATTATGCGCTAAGTAATATTTAGCTTGGAATTAATTACGCGTTTTAGGCGCGAGCCCCAGTTCGCGCGCGCAAACACATATCCGATGTTTTGCGCAATCGCGTTTGCGTATTGCGTTAATCGCAATGGTCAAATCAAGCGAGCGAGAATTCGTATCGATCTCGTAATGAACATATCCCCAAGTTTCCCGGATGGTAAAGCCACGGCGGTGGCAGCGGTGGCGGCTTGCGTTCCACCTCTCGAAATTTCGGATTACTTCCTACTACGACCAGTTTATGGTTTCCTCTTCCGGCACTTGGACATAGAGAGAGAGAGAGAGAAAGAGGGAGAGAGAGAGAGAGAGAGAGAGAGAGAGAGAGCGACCGATCGAAACCAGCATGATGTGGAAGAATCGCGAACGAGCGATCGAAAACTCACGAATTTCACCCCGCCAAGCCGCGATAATGTCTCTCTGCTACGCACGTTTCATTAAGCTATTAATTGGTCTGTAACAATGGGCTATTACGTTTGTTCGACCACGCGAGAACGATTGAATTGATCCTGTCGATAACATCGTCCGATTTTCTGTTATGCCGCATATACTGAGAATCCACGGATTAATGAAGTAATTAATTATCCACGCTAAGTCGTTACTACACGCGCGGCAGCGACATTACGCTGCAATTACATATATGTACACGCATCTTGATTTAATACTCCGTTCAAACAAGTTCGGGATATAATCCATTTTCGGCAAATAGAGTCATAATTCAACGAGGATTATAGCCGGGAATAGAAAATCGCTTGATCGGAAACAGATCTGTAAACAAAGAAACGAGAGTACACGGCAATTAAGCATCACTCCGCCGCGTCATTTCCACGCCCCGACCCCCCCCCCCTACTGCCTCGTCCACGAGAACAATCCTCGAGGGGCAAGTTTCGTATCTGCACCTCTTTAATATTGATACAACGCCCACGACGCAAAGCGACGCAAAGTGCGACGCTGAGCGACGCTATTTTTCCGGCGCCCACGTATGCACACCTCCACCTCCCTTCCTCACCGCGCGAATTTTTAATCGCGCCACCGTAAATATCGGAATGCGCGCATTTATTATTCCCGTCTCGCGGCACGAGGAACAAGCACGCCGGGCGGCCGTTAAACCGGCGCGTGTGTTTCGAGCGCGCGCCACGCGATACTGATTTTTTCCGCGGGATTCGGCCCGGCGCGCGGAGTGCGGTTTTAATCTCGAAATTGCGGATGTCATATCGTCGGCCGATAAAACCCGGCCGTGCAAAAGATCGATTAATCACGGTCGCGAATTGGCTCGCGCTCGTAAAATATCCCGGCCTCTCTGACGTTTCTCCGATTTCTATATCTTTTACTTACAAGCTCCGCCAACGGGGCCGAGCGGCTTGTTCCGCGAGAGCGTATTCCAATTTTAGCGATATCCCACCCGTAATATTCGTAAGTGTTGCCCGTACTGCGCGTCCGTACCTCAGGATCCGCCGCGCGATTCCTATCGAATTAATCAATACTAATGTGATATTTAAATCATGCTCGTATGAGATAGCTGCGTTGCGTACAACACGTCTGCATTATGCAGCATGATCGCTGCGGAATAAATAGGATATTCTCGCGGTTATTAATAATGTTAATCATATATGATACGTTGTTTGGAAAATACCTACAATTTTCTACATCAGATTAAGCGCCAATAATATGATATTCAGGATGAGATGAAAGATTATAATGTGAACGTGAATTTTACGAAACAAATGAGTCATCTGCGATCACGCGCGCGCGTACCTACGCGGGTAACACTCCGCTTTGCGGGTTTATCCAATTTTCGGGACTCTTGCCGAGAAGTACAGCTCCAATCTCAGTTGATTTTTCTTATCTGATCTCTCAAATTCCCGCCGACGAGCGCTGCTCCCCCGTCGAAGTCTTCAATGCGATTTGCATATTTTATGACTATGCAACGGACAGGGATGTTTATGGACGCGCTCGCAGTCATTGAATTAACACGATACACCAACGTGTGAGACTTGTAACGTTGCACAAAGGGAGGAAATGCAATATTGTTAATATAATCGATCGCCGGGTCTCATCGGCCGTAATTGGATTTGAGTATCGAGCTCGTGAGCGGTTTAAGAAATCACTTCGCGGTGCAGAACGCGCCGCCTCTGAACGAGCGCTGATAATAAACGAGTGCTTTCCACGTCGCTAATCCGAGTGCGAAGAGGCCGCGATGTTTAATTGCATTATATTAACGGCAGGGTGACGCGATTCTCAACGATCTCGTCGGCAGACGGCGAGTGGGATGGGAGATGGGTGATGGGGGGGGGGAGGGAGGAAGTTGCCTGGTGATGCGGCTCGTATGAATCAAGCGTGTGCATTGCACTTGCGCAGAAAAATTGAGCGCGTTGCTTTTCGCCGCGTTTCACGCGACGTTGCGCCCGCGGCACATATAATTTCAGCCGCGCTCGTTAATTGCTATCGACATAACAGTTACGCTTCATGCGCCCGATTTCCTCCCCCTCCCCCCATCCCCTCCCCTCTCGCTCTCGCTCTGGCAACGCCGACGCGAAACACGCCAATCGCGTTCGCCAATCATTCGGGTGATTTAATATCGAATGTTATCTTATTGGTGCGAGGGGGGAAACAATCGCAAGAGACGCGCGAGCGCACTCACCGCCATACGCGGCACACTGCGCGTGTTCACGTATCAATACGTTATCAATGGCCGCGAAATTGTTTAAGCCGCCGCTCAACCGCCTCTCGATACTCGCCATCTCTGGTCACACGTTAGTGCGTCCTCATACGCTGTATTTTGGTCGTATCGGTGATCAACAACGCGGACGTGTTTCCTTTCAGCTTGGCCGTGGGGCTGCAACCCTCGTGTACCTCGTTGCACCAACGTGCACATAGCCGTCTGCCTCGCCCCTGCCCTCTCCCCCTTCCAGCAAGAACTTTCACTCCCCCGTTCACCCTCGCTTGCACAAGCCCTCCGTTGGCTCGCGCGCGATCGAACCGGAATTGAAACCCTACCCCTTTTATACCACGAAAGAGAGGACCGCCATCACTCCGCGAACCAATCGGCGTATGGCTCTTTTCAACTCCAAAGCAAATAAAAAGTTTGTGGACAGAGGGTGGATAAGGCAAGGGACGCAGGAAGGCGATGAGAGAGAGAGAGAGAGAGAGGGGGGGAGAGGGGAGAGGGAGAATAAAATAAAGAAGAAAAAAAATAAAATATTGGGAAAGGAGCTTTCCTCGGCAATTTACTCTAGCGGACATTTTCCGCGAGTATCATGGCAGTCTTATGTAAATATCGAACCGGCGGTCGGCTTTTCGCGAGGAACGCTCGAGATGAAAAGTAGGATGAAGCTAAATATTTGACGAAGCCCGCCAAAATAACATTGAATGTCGAAATTATTGAAACACACATATATACGCACACACACACACGCGTGGATATTCGGACAAATATGCCACACATATGGCGAATTTCGGCCCCCCGGCTCTTTTTTTCGACCGCGATTCTCTCGTCGTTTTTGTTGTATAATCGTGGCATTTTTGCCACAGATTAGGCGTTCATTAAACTAAGTAATAAACTGCCCTCGAGTGCATCGCGGAACGTGCGGTGGAATGAGATTCTAGCTTAAATTACTTGTTATAGCAGCGGCACACGCCCGTTAGATAAAGCAAGCAATGTTTACCGTGGCAGTATATTTACAATTTCCTATAAGCGTCATGTAATTTAAAGGATCAGTGCGGGCGAAGCAGAAAAACGGCCAGAAAAACGCGTCGAGACTATTAATGGTCTAATAAGTGTAAAATAGCGATCGTGCTCAATATTTACGCAGCGTATGATAAACTATATTTATCGCTCGTTTACAGTTTTAACGGTTGTGAAAAACGCGTCAAAGAACTCGACTTCATTTTGTAGCTTCTTCCTCACGTTACATTTATAGGTCGCTTAATCGTAAAATATTTTTACAAACGAGACTTTTCGAGTTGCTACATCATGGCGGGATATCGTCGCAAGGACTCTGAATATAACATCAAGTTACAATAACCTTTCACGAATGCAGTCTCTCATTCACCCCCCCCTCCCCTTGTCTCTCCCTCTTGAACAATTACCGAAGAAACACGCAATTTGGTGAATTTCCTCGCCTGTCTGTTTCGTCAAATCTCTTACGTGTAACTTACAAATTGCCGTCGAGCAAGCCCCGTCGAGCTTCTTCTTTGTCCGGCACGACACTCGCGATATTCAAGTTGCAATTATAATTGCGAGATCTTGCGCCCAAAGTATGTCCTCACATTTATCGCGGTCGCCTCCATTGTTTGCGGCGGAACGTCCGCGCAGCTATGCACGGTCGCAGAAATGCGGCGTCGCTTCGGCGAGTCGTCGGTCGCACCTCACCGTATCCGCCGGTTAGCTATCGCTCCTTTCGCGTTATTTACTTTCTGCAGCGCGAAGTTGCCACCAGTACGGTAAATGCAATTAGTAGCTTCGCCGGGGAACTCATTTCGCAGCGGGATCTGCGCGATGCCGAGCTTACACGCGGTCTTATTACGCGGCTTATTTCGTAGCGAGTTATGCCGGCAGGAGCGCAGTCCCGAACGCAGACGCGAAGAAAATTAGATTAGCGCAAAAGGCGCAAAATTAAGGGGCCGGGAAATTAGCGCCTCTCATGTCTGCGAATTTTCTTGCCCCGCGAACATATGGCGGCATCGCCGAGACCCATTAGACGTAATGAGTCAAAGGCCGGCGCGTTTTCCCGAAATGATAATACTTGACGCGCGCGCGCGCGCGCCCGCGTGGGCGGGCGAAAGTGTGCCGGCAAGAGGAACCATAGGAACGCGTATGATTCCTACGTAGGGCTTGTAATGAGTTAATTAAGACGCGGGAGTGAAGCTTGACGGGCGCGCGCACGCGACTCCACACATTCTAATCGGATTCCGCGAACTTGCGTTACACGCAACTCGTGCGATAATCGGCTTCGGAGTAGTGCGGTAATCTTATCACGTGTATAAAACGTAACTCGAGCCGAGACATTTCGACGCGCGTGATGATTGCGCGCAGTGCGAGAAACGCGAAGAATCGCGGCGACTCCGACGCGGGAGGGTGAAGAAACTCCTCGGGATTACGTCGTTACGTCGTTTCGACAAACATAAAGGAGCCCTGTTTTTACATGTCCGCACATACCATCCAGTGTGCGCGCTCTCGCTCGCGCGCGGTTTAATCTGCGGCGTAATTTCCGAGGAATAAATGAACGATGTAAAATCACAAGGATAACAGCGGCGCGCGCGCACGTGATCCAACGTACGATTAATTATTTCACGCTGCGAGAAAAAGAGAGAAGAAAAAATAAGTAGGAAATTGCGAGGGGAAATTGTACGTACATCACTATTTCGCGTAGCCCTCAGGATGAAAGAAAAAGGGAAAACCTCTCCGTGATTCCTCGGCGATTACAAAAGAAGGGACGCGTTTCTTTTTTTCCTCCTGTCGCGCCCTGGCTCGGCCATCGGAATATCTTGGCCCATCTTTGTGCGACACGTACGAGTGCCAAGAATCGCGAACTTTTAATTAGCGCCCCGAAGCGAGCCGGAGAAGAATCGAGAAAGCCACGAGGAATACGCAGAGGGTCGAGCAAGCCGAGCGCGGATAGAAAAACTTCCATGCTCCCTTAACAGAAATCACGCTCGCGCTCGCTGCGGTGAGAAATGCTTCTTCTTTCCTTCCATTATCCGGCGTTTTTTCAGCGAGCGACCGCGTCGTAACGTGGTACATATTACCGTGCACCTGCAAACGATGTTTCCGCATCGCTTGCTGCCTGCGAAAGTTCTCGCTCGAGATCGTGAAAGTGTCCGGAAATCTCCGTCTGACGTGCGGTAATAATTCTGCAATTCGCGCCCACGCGCCCGCGCGCCGCGCCGGGTCTCGCGGCTAACAGCGGCAGAATTGGAACTTTGCTAATCGAAAATTCATGTGGAGGGATTTTATCGAAGGAATTTCATCGGGAAATCGTAAACACTCGGGGAGATGGGAGTGACGAAGATTCAGGCACGTCGCAATCGAGTGTCAGCGCACTATGGGACGTTTGCACCCTTTCTCTGACCAAAATTGGTAAAATTCAAAGTGAATGTCCGTAACATCTGAACATTCTAAAAGTTTCGACAAATAGTCATAAAATATAAGAAAAAATTGGAGTCAATTTGTTCCACGATAAGCATATTTTTTCTTACGTTTTGTATTCAAAGGTGCGCGTAACTGTACACTAAAGTTGCGAAACGACTCATTTCTTTGAAATTTCTCTTTTTATCTCTTATTATCTCTTTAACTATTAAAACCTTACGCATCACTGTTTTAAATACTTTTTTAGCACAAACTAATGCTTCAAAATGATAATAATAAATTAAACTTTGAATATTATGGATGAGAAAATTTTCTATATGAAGTAGAAGAAAATAAAGATTTAACCAGTTTCTTATACTTGAAGGACCAGAACTTCCGGATAACAACTGATAACAAATCAAATTTTGGCTCATATTTTAGGTTAAAACCTTAACCTTCTCAAAACCGTTTAGGAAATTTGCAGCTAGGCGCAACTTTGTGAAATATAATTTTTACAAACAAAGATCATTTTAATCAGTTCACTGGTGAGCCGAAATCAACGTTTTGTGCCAAAACTGGTAAGAGTGAATAATGTCGTATTTTATATGTAAGCTTATATATAAAAGGTTTTTTAAGTCGCTGATTACGAATCTGGAGTCGTTTTAAAATTTTAAATTTCAAAATGGCGGATTCAATATAGTGACTTCGAATGGCTAATTTTTATATGAAATGGATATGTATCAAACTCGGTTTATGTATGTTCTTTCAATCATAGATGACAAATACAGAGTCGAGATTAAAAAATTCAAAATGGCGAATCCAATATGGCGACTTCGAATGACTAATTTTGATTTGATATTATAAATATGTATCAAACTTGGTATATGTGTGTTTTTTCGATCACAGATGACAAATAGAGTTGAAATTAAAAAATTAAAAATATATAAAAAGTTAATAAAAATAGAAACAAAAAAATTAAAAGTATATAATAACAAAAAATAATATAAAAACAAAAAATAAAAAAAAATAGAAAGTAAAATGAACAAGAAATAGAAAAATGGAGTAAAATCCTACCGTAGCCTCCACATGGCGCACTTTGGGCTTGTGATATTTCACCAGCTAATATGGAAGTAAAAGTATATATAATGAAATATTATTAGTCACCAGAAGCAAAAATTTTGGTCTGCCATTTTGGATCTGCCATTTTGAATTGCAAGTTTTTGATATCAAATTCAAAATCATAGTCAGTGACTATAAAAATTTCTTGCATCTCATTTTCACGAAAAACAAATAATTTTTACTATTTTCGGCCGCCATATTGGATCTGCCATTTCGAATTTTAAGTTTTTGATATCAGATTCAGAATCAGCGACCCCAAATATCTCTGTGCATACAAATTTACCTCATAAAAATTAATCTTTATAATTTTGGCAAGAAAAAGAATACAAGCGTCCCATAGGCGGCGAGTTAACGATTGAGCATTTCTCCCGTAAAGGAAGCTGTAAGTAAAATATTGAGCTTGAGGACGTAATGAGACGTAATTTACAATGTTTGCGACGCCTCTCGCGCGGCAGAAGAACTGATTGCGAGGAGCATCTGGTATTCCCACTTTGCGGGATGCTTACTTAAGCAAAATACTTGGTTAACTGTCTGAATCTTCAATGAAGAGCAATTTGCTGATGGATATTTCGGCCTCGGCATAACAAATGGCTTGCTAGAAGTTATCCTTAGCTTAGCTGCTGCAGCAATCTGAATTTGCGGCCGTCGCGCAGGCGGTGACATTGATTGACGTATAGTTTTCGCTTCCGCTAAGTTGGGAAGTTTATCGGCGCGGAAACCCGAGACGCACGATGCAGCGTGGCACAGTCCGAATCGACCTGAGGTCGATTTTTCCTTGGAGAGAATATTCAATCGACGCCCGCCTCGATTCCCGCCTCGGCTCCTTCCCTCGCGCAACCTCTTAACGTCGAAGAAAAGATATGATCGTTTAAGAAAAGAACGTAATGGAAGATTTCTCGGGGCGAAAGGAGAGCGCAATCTACTTCGAGTCAATTCTGCAGCGGGCAATTTTTAAAGTGCTTCTTCTTAAACAACCGCAGCGGCGGGATATAAAAATTACGCGACATGGGTCCCGGCTATGGGAAATGCTGATTCCTTCGATCAGAGCAGCGCCTACGCACGCGCGCCCGCAAAGTGCGTCACGTAGAGTTCTCGGGATTAAGTGAGGAATTTCCGGGATTTTTTCACTCATTTACGACTCGAACGGTCTATCACCGCGGCGAACGCTTTTTACGGTCCTCGGGAGAGTAAAAGTCGCTCGTAGCTACCGCAGGTCAGATCGACGGGCCAAGGGTCAAGGAAGAGAAGTGGCACTCGTATTTCTTCATCTCCGCTCAACGACGAATTTACACCGTCGCGTTTATTTTGGCGTTATTAAATCGCACGAGGAAGACTTTGAGTGGCGATTTATATTAATGGCGGTGTGCACAGCGCGAAAGCGCCTTAAAGTCTCCTTAGCGGAGGAATTGCACGTCCCCTCGTGCCGGCGCGATGACGTCTCGCGGCGGCGTAAGCGGAATTTACTTGGTCGTCTGGGCTCGAACTCGAGTGGCGAAACCGCCGAACGACGCTCGCTCGGTCGGTCTCCCTCGTGTCTAACCGGAAGTTACACTTGTTCCCAGCCGTAGGTCGCCTTCGTTCTCCGCATCCGCTCCTTTTCTCCGTTCACGCCGTTTGCCTCATTCTTATCCCTGTTCGCCGTTCTCTTCATCTCGCCCGGTTTTGCTTGGCACCTGTGGAGTTTTATCGAGTCCTCTTTTCCCGCCGACGGGTCACGCCCATCGCTCGCGTTCGATGTCGAATTGGACATTCTGATGTTGCTAGACTATGTGAAAAAATAATTTCTCCGGAACCTTCATTTATCCGGCAGAAAAGCAGGGAATCTCGCAAGAAAGAGAAAGAACAAGCGCGCGCTCTATCACGGGAGACGAATTTTCAGCGCACGCGCGAGCGCGATTCTTTCCCTTTGTGGGGCTATTAACTTCCGACCGACGCTTATTTGCACGCTACTCGTTACGTATGTTACTGTATTCTCTTTCCCGACAAGCTCCCAACAGCACGGCGACGCCTTTAAATTGCTCTGAATCGAATATCACCGTTGCGGAAGTGAGGTCACATTCGTGTCACACATTAAACTTATCTCCGCAACTCTCTGCGGAACTCGCCCGACATTGTCAAGCCGTCCACGTATACAGGGTGAGATGTGGTACCCCCGTGATATCTTGCAGATGTACAAATGCGCCGGCAAAAATTGTCACGAGCGCAGCGGTGAGCAGAAAGATAGCTCCGCCGTTTGAATATATTAGGTGTACAAATAAGTTCTCTGTGTTGAAGTTGGTTGCTTTATAAAACATACTGAAACGCATTCATTTCTCCCGCCATCTTGGGTAGCTCGTAGCTCTGACACTGGTGTTTATGCGATATAAGTTTCAGTTGTTTACAAGCTGTCATTCAGTGTGTATCCAAGTGTAAAGAGATGAATGTCAACAAGCAACACTAAAGGCCATCACTCACAAACGAACTTAAGCAGTAAGACGTAAGCAGTAAGCAAATCGACCAATCACAATCGAAATTTAAGGACGTCATTTTAAAACTTACGAGAATAATTGACTGTGATTGGTCAGTTTCTTTACTGCTTACGTCTTACTGCTTACGTTCATTTGTGTGTGATGGCCTTTACGACACTGCATGTTATTCTATTTTAAACTGGAAGAAAATGCAGCTAAAGCTACTGAAATGATTAAGTTGGTTTGGGGTGAAAATGCAATAGGTTATGAAACAGTTAGAAAGTGCTTTGCGAGATTTCGTGCGAAAAATGTTGGTGTTTGGCGTTTGGGCGTGGTGGGATTGGAAGGGAATCACCTACTACGAACTTCTAAAACCTGGTGAAACTGTTACATCTGAACGATATCAAGCCCAACTAGTCAAACCAAGAGACACGCTTGAGGAAAAAAGGACATTTACGGGCAAAGGAACTCGAAAAGTGATTCTGCTTCAATGCCCGTCCGCATGCAGCAAAAACAACCAAGGAAGTGATCTTCAACTTGGGCTGGAAACTTCTCCCGCATGCGGTTTATTCTCCAGACCTGGCTCCTTCTGATTATCACCTGTTCAGATGGATGCTGTCATATTTAGCAGATCAGCGGTTCACAAAAGTGCGAAGATGTGCGAAAATGACTTGATGACTATCTCGCCTCGAAACCACCAAGTTTCTACCGCGAGGGCATCCGTAAACTATCCGATAAGTGGCAAAAGACCATAGACAGTGATGGTGAATATTTAAATTATTAAACTTTGTAACAAGTATGTTTCCAATAAACTTGAATTTTATCAAAAAACTTATTTGTATACCTAATTATTTGCATACCTAATAGTTCACGCAACCCCTCGCATCTCAGGCAAGGCAAATCACCATCGCGATCACGCGATTGAACGATCGTGACAACGATCGCCGATGCGACGGCGATTTGTTGTCAGCGGGTTATACACTGTAGGAAATGATGTGTTAAATTTAACATAATTCATGTGTCTCAAATCATCCACTCTCATTTATGTGTTAATTTAACATACAGCAAATATGTTAAAAAGTAACACGCATAATATGTAAAAAATTAACACAAAAATTTAACATTTGAATGCCATCAAGAATCACAGTTTGTGTTAAATTGACATACAATGAATGTTACTTCAACATTTGGGAAAAGTAATGCTCTATGATTTCATGAAATGAAAATGTTAGATTGACATGATCTATGTGTTAAAAATCCAATCTTTGCATACCAGAAAACACATGAAAAATAGGATAACACGTGATAACCGTTATAATGAGGAAAGTAACACATTCTAAGTGGTGACTTCAACATATAAAATATATCATAGCAAGAATTCATGCATTTACATATAAATTGTATTATTTTAACACTTGGAAATGTTATTTTAACACTTGAAAATAATTAATCTTAATTTAACAATAAAGTCTAAGTAACACAACAACGATATGTTAAATTAATACACGACTGTGTAAAAAATTTAACACAAAATTTTCTTGACATGAAAAATTTTAACAAAGGTACGAAACGTTTTTAATTGTATATTAACCCTTTCACTGTTAGTGCGAAGTATATTTCTCACTTTTTCTTGATTCAATTTTGAGTTGTAAATCACATAATTTTGAAGAACTAATCGGGGATTTGAGTTTTCCAGATAACTGAATAGTTGTTCAACATACTTCAATAGTTTTTTATACTTAATTATTCATTTGTGATTATTTGATGATAAATTAAAGTTAAAAAAATGCTTTTTTTAGGGAAAAATCGATTCCTCGGAGAGTATTAAATGTAGAGGTCTGAAATTTTCACCAAATATTTTTCTGATGTTGTACAAAAACATATATTTTTTTCAGTATTTTTTTGCAGGTTAGATTTTGTTTTATAAACAAATATTTCTACAAAAACGACCGAAATTTGATTTTTTTTGCACTTTTTAGCTCTATTTTTCTAGTTTTTTCATTTTGCATCTTCATCTTATCCACGCTATCAATATTATTTTAATCAAAAATGAATGTTTAATCTCTAGTAAGCATAAATATGCAGTATTGAACATTTTCCCACATAAATTTTTTTCAGCTCGATCGAGTTCCATCGTCTAGAATCAAATAATGACCTGGTCATTATTTAATAATAATTGGAGTTTTCATTAATTTTGTACATCATTATCGCCATATTGAGTCCGCCATTTTGAATTTTGCAAATCTGACTTTAGATTCGTAATCAGCGATCCAAAAAGGGACTACCAAGTATTTTAATAATTTTCTCAAGGGAAGTTAATTCAGCAGTGAAAGGGTTAAAGGTATGCAAGAGTTTCCATTGTTTTTAAGGCAATATTTTTTATTAATATTATTAAAAATGACATTGTATCCTTGATCAAAATAATTTGATCAAAATATTTTCCAGCCTTATCTACTATTTCTTGCCATCTTCCAGGCAAAAGATAGGTACCACGATAAAAAAAGTCTTTGCTCTTAGAATGAATGAAATTATCGATGAATTGCTGCACTTCCTCGACATTGTGAAATCGTGTAGCAGAAAGACTGCGCTGCATAGAACGAAATAAGTGAAAACCCGAAGAGGCAATATCTGGGGAATATGCCGAGCGTGGACTTCCCACTGCAATTCCATTAAAGTTTCCCGACTCGTCAATGCAACATGAGGCCATAGCATTGTCATGCAGAAGAATCACTTTGTTTTGCTTCGTCGCAAAATATGGCCGTTTCTCGATCAATTGCTGCCTCAATTGTTGACTGTACAATTTCGCGATGCTGATCTGAGATGGTTTAACATAATACAGCACTCCTTACATATTCCACCAGAGGAGGACCTTATGATCATGGATATTTCGTTTTGGCTATGGCGTAGAGAGTTGTCCGGAATTTACCCACGATTTTTTGCCATTGGAATTGTCATAATAAATCCATTCTTTGTCTCCGATCATAATTCGATACAAAACAGACTTGTATGTTTGTATCTATTGAGCGGTGAAAGGCAAATGGTAACTCGGCTGGCAATAGCATTCTCGGATAATTCATAGGAAATCCATTTTCCTTCCTTCAGAATTTTCCTTATCTTATGCAAGCATCGAATTGCAGTGCTTTGATTAACATATAATCTTTTCGTAAGTTCTACACTCGATTGAATCGAATCTTCTTGCAATAACGCTTCCAAGTCATCCGAATTCATTTCTTGCGATCGCCCGGCGTGCTCCTTGCCCTTCAAGTCAAAATCGCCATTTTTAAAATCACGCTGAAATCACTCACAATATGAATTTTCAGCTGTCGTTCCCTCATCATAAATTTCGCAAATGATTCTGGTTGCTTCGACAGCTATTTTGCGCTAACGAAATAAAAAATCATACAATGACGAATATGCGTCTTATTGACTTCCATTTTTATACAAATTAAAAATGCTTATGTCAATATGAATATAACTTATTCTGCATCAGTTTCTATGCAGGTTGACCAATACTGGCATGATCTAACAAAAATGCGTCGCAACTTTCCTATATAAATAATTCACAATGCCGTCTATATGTGAACGATGGAAACTTTTGCATACTCCTAATACTTTTGGCGAATGGAAGTTCGACGGAGCTCTCTTGAAGTGACCCGCAGACTCTTGCAAGTTTTAACGCGCATGTAAGCGCATTTCTTTGTTGTCACGCGCCGAGCACGAGCGGCCAAGAGGTGAATGTTAATTTTTGCTCCCGCTAAAGTTTATCGGAGAGCGCGGGACAAGCGAAATTTCCCCGCGACAATTTCCCCGGGGCGATGTAAAAGTCTTACAAGAGCGCCAAACCTGCGCTTTTTTCCAAGACATTCTTCGTTACTCGCGCTGCGGAATGTTAAACGCAGGTATCGCGCACGAGCTGACAACACTGTTTGAAACGTTAAAATTTTGGAAGAACTGACGGGATCGACAGCGAGCCGTATATGTATAATCGTGCGCGAACGTGAATCACGGCACGCTGATATCCTCGTGAATCCCATTCCGGGTCTGCTGAACCAATTTCGACCTCTAGGTGAAATACCTTCGCACGAAGATATTCAAAGCGCAGCTGGCTCATTTTTAACCGGTCTCGATCAGCGGCCGAGCGGCTGAACGAAGTGATTTCAGACTCCTGTATCATAAAGTTACCTTAAAGCTCTTCGGAGATTAAAATAAACTCGGTTAAGATTTTTAAAACTCGGCCATTTGTTAAATCGCAAAATTTGTTAAAACGCAGAAACGCATGCTTTTATTTCTGTTACTTTTTAATATAGCGCTTGGTGTATTGCTTCACTGAAACTTGAAATACGCAATATTATCGAAATTGAAAAGAAAACATTTAATAGAAATTTTACATCATCCAAATATTAAAACGTAAGCATTTTTGGCCAGCTTATCTGACTTTTGAGGGAAAATGACCATAGGACAGTTGATCATACATTTTTATATTAAAGATGCATCTAAAATTTTGCAAAATAATAAAAAAGTATAACTTTATACATATTTACTTCATTTTATAATATTGAATATACATTTTATATAATATATAAACATAATATATAAACCTTCCCTCCGGAAATGGTACTATCGGTAATTATCGATAGTTATCGATGGAAATATTAGAAATTATCGATAATTATCGACTGCGTGGAATATCGATAGTTCTCTGCTATGAGGGAAGAACGCGGCCATAATATTTACAAAAAAATAGTGAAAAGTGAAATAAAAATTATATGTCCTATTAGAATTGACACGCCTTCGTTATATATCTAACATTGATCTCGGCAGCTTGATTGTAATTTACTCAATGTTGTAGCAGTTTTTAGTAAATACGTAAGAAGCTTTGAAGGCAATCGGAAGTAAAAACATGAAGTAAAATTTCCAATATTGTCATTTCGTGAATAGTGTGTGCGCTTAAACTACTGTAAATATCGAAATTACCTTTGAGAATGGCTGCAAAAAGGCACTATTTAGCAATTGTCGGAGAAACCTGTCGCCATCTTTTTTGCATAACCATCATGTACAACCATGATTTTATTCTATTGTGGACGATATATTCGCGACGATCGCACAATAATTGTAACAAACGTTACACCTCGCGAAGAGAGACTATTCTTTAGTATGACGGCAGATCGGTATTTTAAACGCGCAATTCTCCAAGTCAGCGCCTGAGGCATTTCTTTCGGTTCGAACGACCCGTATTTTACGTAGATAGCGTTTTCGGGCATTCCGCAAGATTAACCTCGCGAGCTTAAATCAGACAAGTCGCGGCGGATGCGCTTGAGTTATATTTTCGGCGGAGCGCGTTTCCGGACCGACGAGTAATTTTTGTTTTTTTCCCGAGCGAGCGGCGGAGAATTCACTACCTAGCAAAATCGAAGTAGAAAGCGCGAAACGTTTTGTCGTACCGCGAACTTCGTCATAAACTGTTGCGTCCGCAGTCTTATGCCATTTGCGTAGCCATGATTGCTGATGTTTCTCTTGGGGAAATTCTACGGATAATTATCGTCTGTTTAAAACGTAGTTTATATAAACATGATAAATATATACAGCATGCCGCTGTGGTAAAATCGTGGATTTCTTGTGCGAAATATAAATCTCGAGCTTGTACGATAATATACTGATAAGTTAACAGAAAATTCTCATATTTCTTTTCTTTTCTTCTTTTCCTATTAAGAATAAATCTTTGATATTGAGAATAAATTTGCATCTTCTCATGTGGACGCGCGACCTTTAAAATCACTACATGAGGTTACCCAAAGGTTATTTCCTAAATAATGAAATATAATAATAGGTATTATTAACTTCGTAATAACTTCATGAAATATATACGAAAATATTTGAAATATTATCAACTTTATGAGTCAATATTTTATTAATTTTGTTTATTTTCGTATATATCCACATTTTAGGTTCTCATTGGTCTATTTCTGAAATATCAGATTGAATATTTAAGTCTTTATTTTAACTCGACATTGCATTAATTACTGTATCATTTCATATTACGGATGAACAATATATCTCACTGTCCGTTTCCACATGTGTGTGTCGGTAGACGCATTGGCATATACAGGATGCCCGGGATCTTTTGGAAATGAAAAATTGTGAAGATTAATCAGATTAAACCGAGAAGAAAAGTCAAGTACTATTTTGTAAAAATCGCAATAGTTATTAAGTTATTAATAATTGAAAATACCATATCGAAAAGCTTTTTTAAATGATAACTTGAAAATTTGAGTATTTATTTGCAAAATAGAAAAGTTTAAAAGACTTTTCTGTTCAGAATGACCTAATCTACAATTACATGACGGCTGTTGTGTCTAGTAATAGATATGAGTACAGAGTGTCCCATTTTAAAAAACGCACCTCGATAATTCTTCAATGAAGCATTTTCAGCAAAAATGTTTCGAACAAAAGTTGTATGATTTCAAGGGAGACATAAAACAACTATACTATTCTGTTTACAAATCGCACCACTTTCGAAATATTCACTGATCATTATTTGCTTTAAATGGAAACCTCATTTTTTATTACACCATTTTTCTACCAATTAATTTAAACAACTTTAGTTTGAAACATATTTTTATTTGCCTAATATTTTTTGGGATATTTAAGGAAAACTTGACAACTTTTTCAATATTTAACGCACGATATCTCACTAACTATTTGTCGGAAGAAAAAGTGGTACTAGTCTCTTTTGTAGTACTTGGTCTCAAGAATACATTGTTACAATAACGTCCTGACTTTTGTTAATTTAATGATTTTGAAATTTCCAAAAGTCAGTAAGTTAACACGTTGAATGCCACGGGGGTCACCGGTGACCGGCACTCAACTTGGTTGCTAGCGCCGTGGGGGCCACCGGTGACCGGCGCGCCAAGATTAGTAGAAATACATAATTAGAACAAATGTCAATACTTAAAAATTCTTCATTATTACCATCGTTACTACAATGGTTTGAAGAAATTAATGCAGTATAAAACATAAAAATAGTTTTATTTATATGTTGTCGATAATATTTCACACATAATTGTATCGCATAATAAAAAATTCATCGTGGCGTTACGGGCAATCCCTGTAAAACTAGCGTGGCATTCAACGTGTTAACAAAAGTCAGGGCGCTATTATAACAATATATTTTTGAGATTAAGTGGAGCAGAACAGTTTAGTACCACTTTTTCTTCCGACAAATAATTAGCAAGATATTGGGAGTTAAATATTGAAAAAGTTATCAAGTTTTCCTTAAATATCTTAAAAAATATTAGGCAAATAAAAAATGTTTCAGACAAAAGTTCTTTAAATTAATTGGTAGAAAAGGACGGTGTAATAAAAAATTTGAATTTCCATTTAAGAAAAGTAATGATCAATAAATATCTCGAAAGTGGTACCATTTGTAAACAAAATAATATAGCTGTTTTATGTCCCCCTTGAAATCATACAACTTTTGTCCGAAACATTTTTGCTGAAAATGCTTTGTTGAAGAATTATCGAGGTGCGTTGTTTAAAATAAGACACCCTGTATATTGAACTTGAATCTTGAACTCTGAATCTTGAACCTGTCGCTAGGCACAATAGCCATCATGTAATTATAGATTATTTTGAAAAAGAAGTCCTCTACCATTTTGCAAACAAGTACGCAAATTTTTAAATTATCAATTAAAAAAGTTTGATGTAGTCATTTTCAATTATTAATATCTTAATAACTATTGTGATTTTTACAAAATGATACTTGGCTTTTCTTCTCAATTTGATCTGATTAATCTTCACAATTTTTCGTTTCCGAAAGACCCCGGATACCCAGTATACGCCTACATGTGTGCTAAAAATCTATTAACGACATAACTATTATTCGACTGATATCATAGTCATTAATGATATTGCGCTGAAACAGCTGATATTACCGCTCTTGTCCCGACCGACGAGAGAGGCGAAAAAGTTAAAATGGCATCGAGAGCCCGTCTTTTCCAGTCGTTAAATCTCATGGCTCTTGAGTCGCGTAACGCAATATTAAAAAATGTCCGACGTCCAAAGGCGCTTCTCTCTATGTATTCTCGGGCGATGAAAGACGCGTAATCCTGGCATTTACATGAAAATCGTCGGCTCGAATCTCCGTTGGCCAGTTCCATCGCTGCGATAAATAACGCATGTGAAAGAGAGGAAGAAGAGAGAGAAGGCAGGGGGAGAGACGGGCGGAGAGAGAGAGAGAGAGAGAGAGAGAGAGAGAGAGAGAGAGAGAGAGAGAGAGAGAGGGAAGAGGAGAGGGAGACCAAAACTAACTCCGGTTTATTCCGCTCGGAAACCGCACCATTTTTACGCGCTAAGGGGAGAAAACGAGCGCGTATGGCTCGTGAATGGAATACACTCACGTTTACTCTCCCGCCAAGCGGAATTGCCGGATTTGCCGAGTCGTGGCTAAAGCAGCCTGATGAAAGGCGCGGTGCGGTGGACGCGCTTGTTCGTTCCTCCACGCGTTGCTTTAGCCACTTTGACCATCGTGACATTTTCCAAACATATTTTGAGCGCGTAGAGCGACGGAGAGATCCTCCGTGAGGAACTCGGACCGAATTAATACGAACGACTAAAGCTGTCACGCATACGTCCTCGGGATTTGCATTTGAAAATTCTAAAAATAGATGGGATTCAATAAAAAAATACTATAAATGTATATTCCACAACGCGACGCTGCCATAAAAGAGCAAACGACGCGGAATTATTTGCATACGTTACACTTTTTCATGAGAGGACAGCCGTGTGGCTCAGTCGCGATCTCGCCGAATGGCCGCGGGATGGCCGCCGCACGGAGCACTGAAAAATATAATTCCCGCTTACACGAATCATCGTTGAATGTTTTAAATTAGCGGCTGTTTTAGATGCTGCGCACTCTGCGCTACGGCGCGGCCAATCGTGAAACCGCGAAACAATGTTCGCAACGGCCGTTTATTGATACGCAACTGACACACAGCTTGCAGACGCATGCATCGGGCCGATATCATCGAGCCAGTCTTGCGTATCGCGTGGGATCGCCGGATTTAATCCATCTGTTGGATGTCGCGCTTGATTCCCGACGGGCGCACTTTGACGGCTCGGTCTGGAGCGTCTACAAATTTGATTGAATCAGAGGCGGCCGCTAATTTCGACGGCGATTAAGAGTGCGTCTTGATTTCCGTTCGGAAGCTCGCTCGACCGGCCGCGCGGCGCGCAAGCCGACGTAGCGCGCTGATTAGATGACATAACCGATGAAATTTAAGCGCGCGTCTCGCTCACAGCAGCCCGTAATTCCTTCATCTATCACGCTGGCGTTTACGATAGACGGCCTCAGTCACGCGTATATCGAGAGCGACGTCGTTTTTATCGGAATTTTAATTTGTACCCGAGTCGCAGGGATACCAACGAGGCCACCTCCTACGCGTATATATATTGTACGTCATACTCCGGGGAATTTTTTGCGGGTAAAATCTGGTAACCTGGCGACGTCAACGCGCGCGCACAAGAGAGAGAGAGAGAGAGAGAGGGAGGAAGGGAAGAGTGAGGGAGATTCGGTTGTGGCACTTCACGTTCGAACCCGCCAATTAATTAGCGACTCGCATTCTTTTCGTGCTCCCCGAGTTTCCTTCGCGACGGTCTGAATAATTGAGCGGCCAACTTCTCCGAGCGCTAATCTAGATCTCGTCGGTGGTGACCCGTGTGACGGAACCCCCCTCCGGGGTTATTCCGATCGGTGATAGCCTCTCTCTCTCTCTCTCTTTCTCTCTCCTCTCTCTCTCTCTCTCTCGTCTCGGCAAAGTTAGCAGCCAAGTTTGCCGGGGTCGGTGGCGGTTAAAAAGCACGCGCGCCCGCGTCAGCAGAGAATACAATGGAGTCCCGCCGTTTCGCCGATCGCCGGCAAATAAGATTAATCGGCGACCGGCCGTGTCGAGGGAGGGACGAGATATTAGAGCCAATTAATTACTGGAAAAGTTCGAGTTCGCACCTCCGATACGTTCGAGTGCCACATCGCCGTCGACACCGCGCCGCCACAGTCGCCAGCCCGGCGTTTTAACGAAATGTGCACATACGTGAAAGAAATTCGCTCCAATATTACGATTCGACGAGATATCTCTCTTTCTCTCTCTCTCTCACTCTCTCTCTCTCTCTCTCTCTCTCTCTCTCTCTCTCTCTCTCTCTCTTCGTTCCTTCTCCCTCTCCCACCCCGTACCTCGTCCCTTTTTCGGCCGAGGCTCGTCTTAATTGGAGCACGTTGTGCTTACCCGCATCGCGAATTCACCATCGGGATTTACATTCGATACGTTCCGCGGCAGATTGGATTTACCGTAGGAATGAATAAAATTCAGAACTCCCGGTACGTCGGGAAAATTTTGCAGTCGCCTCGCTCGATGGAAGAGATTACCGGGTGCGCACGTCGAAATATGCGATACGTCGCCGGTAAGTTGCGCGTGCGTTTCATCGAGGTGTTCTACGTAATTTATATATGCGGCAAGTAAATTTATGTATTACGAAACGCTACTCGCTCTCTCGGCCGCAGCCGTTGCTTCGACACAAGGGCGTCAAATGAGCAATTAACCAACAAAAAGTAGTCGTTAGAAAGTAAACGTTGGATTACAAATTCAGAGAAAGGGGGGAGAGAAAGAGAGAGAGAGAGAGGGAGAGAGAGAGAGAGAGAGAGAGAGAGAGAGAGGAGAGAGAGAGAGAGAGAGAGAGAGAGAGAGAGAGAGAGAGAGAGAGAGAGATTGTGTGTATGTTAGTATGAGTATATACAATAATATATAGGATATTCGGGATCTTTTGGAAACGAAAAATTGTAAAGATTAATCAGATGAAACTGAGAAAAAAAGTCAAGTACTGTTTTGCAAAAATACTTATTAAGTTATTAATGATGAAAATGAAATTGATCACATCTAGAAGCTCTTTTAATTGATAACTTGAAAACTTACTTTCTTATTTGCAAAATAGTAAAGGACATTTTTCAGACGTCATGTTCGCAAATTATGTTTTTATATATTATTTTATTTATACAGAGTGTCCGAGGCTTTTTGGAAACGAAAAATTATGAAAATTAAACAGATCAAACTGAGAAGAGAAATCAAGTACCTTTTTGCAAAAATCGCGATAGTCATTAAGTTATTAATGATTGAAAATGACTAAACCAGAGGTTCTTTTAATTAATAACTTGAAAATTTGCGCATTTATTTGCAAAATGGTAAAGGACTTTTTTGTTCCGAATAACCTAATCTATAACTATATGAAGGCTATTGTGCCTAACGACAGGTTCAAGATTCAGGGTTGTAATTTTCAAATTATCAATAACTTAATAACTATTACGATTTTTGCAAAATAGTTCATGATTT
The DNA here is from genome assembly GCF_003227715.2 of Harpegnathos saltator. Classification (NCBI taxonomy): domain Eukaryota; kingdom Metazoa; phylum Arthropoda; class Insecta; order Hymenoptera; family Formicidae; genus Harpegnathos; species Harpegnathos saltator. The sequence continues at coordinate 891,213 of NW_020230155.1, read as the reverse complement.
TTCTCCTCAGTTTGATCTGATTAATCTTTACATTCATTTCCAAAAGATCCCGGACACCCTGTATAAGTAAAATACAAAAATACAATTTGCGAACGTATCATCTTCGAGTCAAGACGACGCGAAGTGCGACGACGTGTCGAGAATTCTTACATTCTCGAAGTGAACAGCGAAAACCTCATTACGTATTGCTCGCTACGAATAACGTCCTGTTTTTCAGAAACTATCCTTAGGTAGCAGTTCTTCCCTTGAGGAACGTGTTACGTTTCAGGATGCTTTTTTCGGCGCTTAAGGCACCGCAGAGCTAATAAAAAGAATGCGAATAAACTCGTCACGACACCGGCACTGGCCGGGAAAGTGCATTTTCCTCCTCTTAATAGGGTACAACGCAACCGCGGTGAAAATTTCATCGTCGCGTGTACGTTGCTTCTCTCGAAAACAGCGGGGAAAATGGTGATTGCACGGAGTTATCCGTCCTTTAACCGCTAAGCAAAATGCAGCTTCAAAACCTGAGATTGCCAAGCGAACTGGTACTGCGAACGCAGATTTTCGATCGTTCCTCTTTAATATTGTATTATTTTTCGCTTCGATGTTGATCTGATCTGTATCATTATTAACTGCCAAACACCAAAAGCTGCCGCTGTTCGTGTGTCCGTTTCCTGACATCGTTTATCGCACATATATCACGCGCGTCATATCACGCACGCACACATATTCTATATTTAATTTCATTTTATACATATCGATGTCGCACGGATAACTCGCTCTACGAGAGGGTGTCGCGCAATTATGCTCGATATCTAATTACTTTGCAACGCAATCGACGCATGATACGTACATCAGATTGCAGCGCGAGGATTCATTTCATACAAATATCGAGTTGCCGCATATATTGCGGCGACATTGATTTGTATCTCTTTAATTAATGACTCGGGCATAATCTTACCGTATTAATTAACGATCGCGTTTCCAAAACGCGTTTCCGGATTGCGCTCATCACGGGCGGGATATCGACGATCGATCGGTCCGACGACGAGAGATCGGGCGTCTTTTTTACATTTAGCCGAACTAAGTGGTCGTGGCTTCGACGGTGCGACACGGGTAAGAAACGCTCTCCTGGCCGACATGATAAATTGCAAGACTGACGTGACGTGAGTTTCCACCGTGATAGGATTAAATAAGAAAAGGGCAACACTGCCCGGAGCTGCGGGCGCCACGAGCGAGAAGAAATGTATGAGGGTTTGAAAGCGAAAGCGAGTTGGTACTTTTACCGTTCTGAGTTACGGCTCTCGTAATACGACAGAAATGTAGCATTCGTCATGCGTGACTTCGGCATCCACCTGTATCGTTGAATATGGGAGTAATGTATTACACAAGTGAAAAAGTTTTACCCCCCAATACATCGCAATACATGCTTTTTCTCTCTTTAAAGGGAGGTAAAAGATGCGTGACATACATTACCTCGTACTTGACTTATGACACTTCCGCTGCTGACATTTGTGAGCGATAAGACGCTTCTTCAGCACGAGTGACAACGACGATTCGATTAGTGTTAATCTACATCTTATCTTGCAATCTACATATACACACACTCTTTAAATTTGTGGTTAACATCGCAGAATTATCAGCGAGGAAATGGCTACCTGAGAGTCTTATCACCCGAAATTAATGGTCAATGGACAATTTTCAGTTCGCACTTAGGCTACTTACACCTCATGAATATTCATCTCTGTTTCTATTTTTTTATCGTCTTGTTGAGTTAATTTCCTTTTAAAGGGTAGAAATATGTATCTGTCGCCACTTGACTACGTGCTTATTAAATTTGATTCTTCAATAATTAGGAAAAGAAAGCCCTTGCCGCCCCTTAAAGTCATTCTCATCATTAAAATTTCTCGATAAGCGTGAAAATGAGCGACCATTCGGGATATTTTTCATCCTTTGCGGCCGACTCTTGGTGGCGAATTTTTGCGATAGGGTCGCGTAATCGCTATTGATTCCCCACTGCCGTGGGATATTTTGACTGACGTTTTTGAGAGCAACTTTGAATAGAGAAGCTCTCCGTAACGCTCACAGTAGAGAACGACTCTTCATCCACTTGACACTTTTGCTCTTTTTCGCGACAATCACTTTTTTTTATATTGAAACTTGCGCATTCTGCAGGCTCGTGAGTGGCAGAGAGCGTTATATAGAGGACGAGTGAGGTCCTCGACAAATGTTTACTTAATATCCAATTAAATTCGCTGAAAAAAGGAAATATTCGTGTCTTTTATTTGCCTGTCCTATCCTTCCCAGTGCCCATCTGTCTATTCTGTTTAACGTTTCAGCAATCAACGAGTGACCTTTCGTTCGTAATGAAAGCCGCCCAGTTTCCTGTGCGATACCGAGTTCTCCAATAAAATGTTACTCCTGTACGAAAGTATCGTTTATCGAAAAAACGGAATGTGTCGAGAGCGTATCGTCCATCTATAGGGAATGTCCTGAAAACTGTGTGCGCACAATATTAACGGCATTCTGCCTTCGAAGGCGTTTGAAATTCGCTTTTCTCCATATTCATATCTGCCCTTGTCAATTTGCAGTGTGTTCAATATATCCACCATACGATTTCTAATTACATTTTTGTCGGGATAAAAGCGTGGATTTTTCTGCTCGACGTCGGAGGTTTCAGCGGTTTTCAGTTTTCATCGAAAGACACGAGGAACTCGACACGAACAGGCATTATGCACGAAGCGAAATACCATCGTCGAATGCGCATCTTAGGACGAAATTGGTTGGCAACTACTGGTTGCTATATCGAGCGATGGCAATCGCGACACAATGCCTTATTTAGTCGAAGCAACGCGCGTTGTTTCGCAAACGACGTGTTGCTGCCCGCTCAGTATTTAATCGCGTAATTGTGTGTATGACATACGGTGGTACAGTGAGCTGCAATTGCAAATTCACAATCAAACTGCAGAGCTTCGCCCTTTTGATAAATCGATCCCTTCGTTCAGTCAAGTCTGTTGAGAATTATCCTCGGCATCGTCGCCCATGACCATTTTACATCGAATTTACATCGCAAAAATGTCGAGCTCTCTTTATCCGGTAATTTTCTAAATTAATGGACAAACAGCACAGCAAGGCCGCGACATACGATATTACCTCGCTCATTTCGACTCTCCATTCTCCTCGCAGCGGTGTTCATTCGCGAAATGCGTTCAATCGCGACCATAATTAACGATTTGTTGGATCTTTCCAGTCGGTTCATTTCATTCCCTCCACTCGACAATCGCCCGCCTGACCTTTTCGCGTCACGACGGAGGTTACACGGAGTCCTGTCCGAATCATAGCCGGGACGCAAATTGGCCACGTGACATTATGGCATTCTCCAAATGACTGTGACACGTTACAGCATTGCTCTCAGTCGTTACATACATGCTCACATAACATTGTCTGACCTCTCCGGCCGTCCTGTACGCCCAGTCCGCCAAACAATGCACTCGGACGTATGATGAGCTTTCGAAACATGCTTTCCATGCGTCACGCTCGAGGCCAAACACGCGCAAAACGACATGTCTCGCAAGTTTTTCGTACATACGATACCACGCGTCTCACCGTGCATCCCACAGTCCAGGAGATGCCAAGTGTCAAACCCGGCTACGTCGATGTGACGCAGTATATCCTCCGCCTCCACGCTTACGACGCGGCAATTGAATATCTGAATTTCGAGGAAGTAACGGTGATACATGACCACTTCGATTTAACCCGCTCGGTAACGAGTCCTTATTCGGAGGGAAAAATCTGAATTATTCATATGTTGTTACATCACAAGCGGCTGTAAAACAGCGGGAATTTTCGGATCGAGCGAACTTCAAAGTCGGACTATCGACCATCGACGAAACGGCTGAATAGGCCGATTTCGAGAATCAAACTCGATAAAATGGACAGCAGACACTTAGAAAATCAGTCAACGCGAGTAAACGTTTCCGCAGTGAAAATAGTTTGTTTAGTATAAAGGAGAAAATGTCAGGCCATCTAGCGTGTATGGTTTCTCTACTCTTATGGTTGAATCTGATATATCTATTTCCACACAAGTCACAAAGGAAATATTAGGAATGTGATTTAGTCTTGACGGTTTTTTCCTCAGAAACAGATTTACATAAACAAGATAATGAACGAATATCTTAAACAAAATATTTTCCTTCGTTCTCTACAACTTTTTCTCATTTTTCTGGCAAGAAATGGATTCCGTAACGATAAAAACATTCTTCTTTGGAGTTGATTTAATTTTTAACAAATTTTCGCACTTGTTCGATGTTACGAAAGTGTATCCTCTAGAGCAGAAGTTCCCAACCGGGGAAACCTAACCGAGAAAACCTAACCAGGAAAACCCAATCGGGAAAATCCAATCGGGAAAACCTCCTGGAGGTGCGAAAGAGCATTCTTCGGAGTGCGAGGAAAAGTGATTGTAATTAATAATGATTAAGATGAATTCTGGAATAATCCGGCATTTTTACCATCAAATTAAAAAAAATGTTATTAAAATTGTATATTTTTTATTATTATCAAATTATATATTTTATATTATTAAAAATTAAATATCTTTCTTGATTTTTAACTTCTTACCTTAAGCTCTAACAATTAATTTTTACCATAAAACATACAAATAATTCTTTTTTGTAGGGAATGCGAAGGTTCATTAATAAATTTTTAGAGGTGCGAAATGCAAAAAAGATTGGAAAACCCTGCTCTAGAGCATGTTGCATCCGGAACAAGTGATAATCGGATGGAACAATGTCTGAAGAATACGCGGGGTGCGATAAGACTTCCCATTTCAGCTCTAATAGCATTCGCTTCATTGATAATACAACATGAAGTCGAGCATTGTCGTGAAGAAAGATCGTTTTGCATCGTTTGCTCGCAACTGGTGACTGTGTTTCTGTTCCAATGCTAGCTTCAATTTGTATAATTATTACTGATGATGATCAGCGGTGACATTTTCATTCGGATTTCGGATTTAAGTTCATTCAGTGTACAACACCTTCTTGATCTCACCAAATACACAGCAATACTTTTGAACCGTGAATATTGCACCTCAAAATGGATGTTGTTGGTTGGCCTGGATCAACCCATGATTTTTTTCGTTTGAAATTATCATAATAGATCAATTTTTCATTTCCAGTAACAATTCGATACAAAAATTCTTCATTTTCTGCCTAGCGATCAATGAAATGTAAATGTTCAACCGGTTCGCAACGGCATTTTCCAATAATTGTAGATGTAGAACTCATTTTCTTTCTTTGTGAATTTTTCCCATATCATGTAAACGTTTAGTAACTGTTGTACGTAACTGTGTACGATCAACATTTAAATTAACTTTGACAAGTTTTGACGTGGATTGCGCTGGATTTTCGTCCAATAATGTTTGCAAATCTGCATTTTCAAGCTTTTTTGTTTATCCCGAGCGATCTTTGTTGTTAACATTGAAATCACCACTTTTGAATCGTCTGAACCAATATTCACATGTTTTAATTGATGAAGCAACATTACCATAAGGTTTTATCAAAATTCTATGACCTCCAGCCGCTGTTTTCTTTTGATTAAAAAACAACAGCAACGCATGTCGAAAGTGCTTTTTAGAAAACTCTATTTTTAAGATAATTTCAACACGATTTTTACTGCGTCTTAATTTACTATTGTTAGTAAATGACTAAATATCATGGACTAATATTAAAGCATTAAGAAACAATAGCTGTGATTGGAATATCTTCGACAAAACTGACATTAGTGCCACCTCTTGCAAAATCCTCAAAACCAAATCACACTCCTAATAGCATGCGCGACGATCGTTAAATGAAAGAAAGACGTTAAATGTGCTCGACACATTAGTCACGTAAAGAAGTACAATATATTCGCGTTTCATTAACTGCTCCTATCAAGATAATAAAATATTTTTGGAATTTGATTCTCTCGAGCTTGCGCAGATAATATATGGCATTAGAAAGCCATCCCGATATTTTTTTGACATCTACAAACATTTTGGCGTAATTATTGTTACTTATATATTTATAATTGTTGTTATTTATATATTTATATATCATGAGATTATGAGATCTCAGCTATCCGTTTTCTGACGTAACAAATGAGTCGCGGGACTCGCGCGTAAATTCCCTGAAACAATCTCTCCTCGACGAGGAATTTAATGTGTCGGCTAAAGACCGTATCACACTAGCGACTCGCGGCTGCGACTGCGACTGCGATTGCAATTGCGATTTCTTGTTTTCCAATCACACTTGCGATTGGCGATCGTGGCTGCGGCTAAATACTGTTAACATAGGTACTGTCACACGTACAATCCCAGAAAAGGGGTTTGCATTCTACGAGATCTACTAAAGAATAGTCTATCTCTTTATTAAATTGTTTCGACATTAAAAAAAATATGTAACACATAAAACAACACTAGATATAACCTTATTCTAATAATCACCGACTTCTACATACTATTAAATAAATGTGATTATGACGAGCAGGTCACGTGATTATACGGAGTTCTCTGATTGGTTGCGACTGCGGCTGCGACTCGAAAAATGGACAGCCGTCCAAACGATAGTCGCGAGTCGCAGCCGCGAGTCGCTGCTTTCTGATTGGTCGAGGAAGAGTCGCAATCGCAATCGCAGCCGCAGCCGCAGTCGCGAATCGCTAGTGTGATACGGCTATTACGCGACCGTCGCTGTCGCCTCCGCCGCCGCGGCGATTTGTTTGAACTTTTCGAGGAATACGTAACCTGCGAAGAGTCCTCGCGCGAGCTGCTGCGGGATATATGCAGCAGAATGATATCCCCTGAGACGATTTCGTTACACCGTATCTACATCCGACGCTGCGGTATAATCGGGTGATGCACCGCGGCGGGGACGAATTTGCGATTCATGTTCCCGCCGGGGTAGCCGTAGAATTCGAGCGCACAAATTCCTCGCGCGAAGCCGTGCGGACTCGGCTTTGTCCCGCTGTCTTGCAATACCTATTGATTTGGAAATTACTTGGAAATCCTGTTCGTGTATTTTAAAGTAAGTCTAACGATCGGTCGCGCCCCGAGCGTATTGCCGATACGATACATCAAACATCCGAGCGCTCGGGCCGATTGTTTAAACGTCTAATTGGACGCAAACTCCGATACACTTTGGTAGCTTGATGGTATTTTGCATCCGGTAAAGGACGCATCAATATTGACTAGTGCTGGTTCCAATTAATAAAATTTTCCACCTCTTGCCTGTAACTTTGAGCAAAACTGTGCGACGGTCTTAACAAATTATGATAGTTAAGTTGAGCTAAAATAACATTTATGTACCTGATAATACGAATAAATTTTTACATCGAATATTAATATTGGTTAACATACGCAATATTTAATATTAATATTAAATACGTTTCGCGACGTTTATAAAATATATAAGGCCGTCTAATTTGTAGAAGTTGAGAGCAACTCTTGACATATTTATTAAAGACATATATTGCATAACTTTGCCCGATATTTTCTATCATTTTGAACAAGATTTAAGAGGGCAAAAGGAGTCTCTCTGAACGTGGAATTAATTAATTGTGGAATTATTAATTATAATTAATGAATATAACTCATTTCTTCATGCTCTTATAAAAAGGAATAAATTTTCATAAATCGGATTTTAACTTTTTACACGCGTATAAAGCTACAAAATGTTCCAGTATCAAATATACTCTACTTCCGACGAAATACATATTTTTCGAATTCATAGATAAATAATAAACTAGTTCGTAAAATAAAACAAAAGGACTCCGTTTTTGAGATGCTATTTTTATTTTATAAATTATATTCTTCACACACCTATATATGGATATCCCGCGCAAAACGATTGCGTGCACATAGATTGATTTAAACTGAATACAACAGTTTTCTTCCATTTCTAAAACAACCACATAAAATCTCGAGTTGTTAGTGAAAGAAGATTGACAAACCAACGAGCACGATGCGATGGGACGGCACGATTGCATAGAAAATGGCTGACTGCGCGATTGTCTCTTAGCAACGATCAGTATCGGATATCACGACAAACAATTGTCTACAAGCCGCATCTTTTCTCCGACTTTCGTAGTCATCCGATACTAATCACCACTAAGAGACAATCGCACAGTCAGCCATTTCGTATGCGATCACGTCATTCCACTGTATCACGCGTACTGATTCACTTCTTGATAATCTTGATTCATTGGTAATCTTCTTTCACTAGCGACTCCAAATTTTACGTGCTTATTTAAAATATGGTAGGAAACTTTTCCATTTAGTTTAACCCGTTCTATCTACATACAACCGTTTGGCCATCTTGCATAGGACAGCCTGTATACAGGATGGGGGGTTATAAGTTTACAACCCGAAGTGTGAAGATAGATTAGGTTAAGACAAACATAAAAGTCCCATACCATTTTGCGAGATTCGCAATAATTATCGAGTTATTAATGACAGAAGTCTGAGGAGTGGGAGCGCGCCGGCATAGATGATTGGAGAAGCTTTGCAGCTGCTTAGGTCGCAGCGCGGCCCAGTTGATCCAGCAACTGTTGCCGGTGTGCGGCGAGGGGAAAGACAATGCACTGCTATTCGTTGTTTTATCTCGCTGGACCTACGTCTCGCCGCACGCCGCCAACAGTTGCTGGGTCGAGTGGACCGCGCTGTGGCCTGAGTAGCTGCAACGCTTCTCCAATCATCTTGTATGTCGGCACGCTCCCATTCCTCAGATTTCTGTCATTAATAACACGATAATCATTGCGAATCTCGCAAAACGGTATGGGACTTTTATGTTTATCTTAACCCAATCTACCTTCACATTTCGGGTTGTAAACTTATAAACCTCCCACCCTGTATACAGGGTGTCTGGGACTTTCTGGAAACAAAAAATTGTGAAGATTAATCAGATCAATCTGAGAAGAAAAGTCATACACCATTTTGCAAAAACTAATTATTAAGTTATTAATGATTGAAAATGACTACATCTAAAGGCTCTTTTAATTAATAACTTGAAAATTTACGTACTTATTTGCGAAACGGTAAAGAACAGAATGAGCAAGTTATGAATTAATCTACAGTTAAATGACGGCTATTGTGCCTAGCGGCAAATTGAAGATTCAAAGTTTGATTTTTCTTCTCAATTTGATCTGATTAATCTTCACAATTTTTTGTTTCCAAAAAATCTGGGCACCCTACATAAATCGGACTGATCTCTAAAAATTTTAAATATCAACAATTATGTGAAGTTCAATATATTCATATTTGTGAAACTTGAATATCGCTTTTTTATTTACATCTCGCGGAAAAAGATAAAGTTAATTTCCAGAAATATTAAAATATAAAAATGATTTTATTATAACTTTTAAAAATTACGTTAAATATTTATTAAAAGCAGAAAACGAAATAAAACAAGGAAACTAAAACAAAAAACAAACATGGAAATATAAAATATTAGGTGTACAAATCAATTCTCGGCCCCACCATTTAATATACTGTGGCACTTACTTAAACGGAAACTTTTTCCCATCAAATTTGGTACTGAATAATATCAACCTAATGAAACTATAAACTCCGAAATTTAATCGACATAACTTCAAAAAATTGACCGTGAAAGTAGAGAACACGATGTCATGCGACAAAGACATATTAGGCACTACTTATTTTTCGCGTTTTAACTAAAAAAAATGTCTCCAAGGCATAAAAAATAATTTATTCGCATCAGGAGAAAATGCTATATCCCATAATACGTGCAAAAAAATGGTTCCGGAAGTTCCGGGATAAAAATTTCAATTCACAAAACGATAAACGTCCTGAACAATCAAAGAAATTCAAAGATGACGATTTGGAACAGTTATTAGCAGAAAACCCATACCAGACCGAATCTGAACTTGCTTCAGCATTAGAAATAATCCAGCATGCTATTTCTATCCGGCTGCGAAAGCTGGAAAAAATTTAAAAAGAGAGCCGTTGGGTTCTGCTTTCTGTGGATAACAAAGCGAGACCCAACGATACGGCTTTGTTTTTGCTTTCTTGATTTAAAAAGAAAGACTTCCTACACAAAATAATAACGAGAGATGAAAAGTGGATATATTACGAGAACCCAAAAAGACGAAAATCATGGGTGAATCCGGGTGAGCTTTCGACATCGATCGCGAAACCCAAGATACATGCCAAAAAAGTTCTTTTATGCATTTGGTGGGACTTCAAGGGTGTGATACATTTTTAACTGCTAAAACCGGATGCAATTATCACTGCTGAACGCTATAAACATCAACTTTAGCACGTGAGTGGTGAAATCGAACATAAAAAATCTTTTAATGGCAAAGGACCTAGACCGGTAATATTGCTGCACAATGCAAGGTTTCACACGATTAAAGCAGTGGACACTCTTAACTTGTTGGGCTGAGAGATTTTGCCACATCCGGCGTATTCACCGGACTTAGTTCCGATATATTTTCATTTATTTCGGTTCCTTCAACATCATTTTGCAAACTCACACTTCAAGAAATACGAAAAAGTCGAAAATTGCATTAAAGACTTCATCGACTCAAAACCTCCGTCTTTTTATCAAATTAGGATCCACCAGCTCCCTGAAAAGTGGAAGAAATATGTCGATATTAGTGGAGATTTCTTTCCTGACTGAAGCATAATCCGATTCTATGTAAAACCTTAATTTTTATTAAAAAAAAGCTGAGAATTAATTTATACACCTAATAGAAAACACTAACAAGGAACATCTGCGAATATGTTTCTATCTATGTCTCCAATTTCAACGAAATTTGGCATATTTGTACAATAGTCAAAAATAAAAAATCCCAATTTTTTCTATCGAAGATTTTTTTATCAGCAACGGCGTAGGTTTAAGGAGTGAAAGTACCCCTCAAAGTTTCATCCCCTTTATGCTATCTCGATAATTGCAGATAGGAAAAAACTTTTTAAACAAAACTTGTACGGTTTTTATGAAAGATAAAATAGGTTCGATTAAAATAAAAAAATATTTTTAATAATTAACAAAGTGACCACATCAGATTTAATTAATTGATTTATCAATATCGTTATTTATCAATATATAGAAGAAAAACTTAGCATTTTTCATTCTGAATCTATCCATATATAATGTTTTATATTTAAATTATATGTACATTGCAATTTTATAAGTGGAAGTGATATCATATACTGTAGGAAATGATGTGTTAAATTTAATATATTTCATGTGTCTCAAATCATCCACTCTCATTTATGTGTTAATTTAACATACAGCAAATATGTTAAAAAGTAACACGCATAATATGTAAAAAATTAACACAAAAATTTAACATTTAAATGCCATCAAGAATCACAGTTTGTGTTAAATTGACATACAATGAATGTTACTTCGACATTTGGGAAAAGTAATGATCTATGATTTGATAAAATGAAAATGTTAGATTGATATAACCTTGTTAATGTGTTAAAAATCCAATCTTCACATACCAGAAATGTTAACATTATACATTTAACACAAGATAACTGTTATAATGAGGAAAATAACACATTTTAAATGTTGATTTCAACATATAAAATATGTCACAGCAAGAATTCATGCATTTACATATAAATTGTGTTATTTTAATACTTGGAAATGTCATTTTAACACTTGAAAATAGATAATCTTAATTTAACACAAGAAAATCTAGGTAACACAACAACGGTATGTTAAATTAACACACGACTGTGTAAAAAATTTAACATAAAACTTTCTACATACAAATAATTTTAACAAAAGTACGAAATGTTTTTAACTGTGTAAGCAAGGTGCTCGGTAACGTGCGTAAGCGCTTAATCGCTAAGCAAATGAACATCTATTGAACATATCTTTTGAACGCATTTTTATTAATACAACAATATAACATAATTCAGAAACTATTAACACATAAACGCCGCCTTTTTCTTTTTGTAACATATATTCCACATCACATTATTTTTAAGTGTGTTTAATGTAACAGATGAAAAAGATATGAATGCGTATTTATACCAACATATTATACATATAGAGACATTCCAATTTTAAATATTTATCAATATCTAGGTATGTCTCTTGCCTCACAATAAGTACGGTGTCTTCCATATATTGATCTATAATATTCAATAAATTATCTTCCAGTTCTTCTTCATAAATATTCACCGGCGTATTTTGCCGTAAAATATTAATGTTTGACAAAAAGCGTCTCATTTCAGAATATTTATACCGTTACATATTTATGTACAATGTTACCGCATAGATGTTTCAAAACAAGTCTTAATAAGAAAATAATATTATTTAATTAGACTAAAAGGTCAAAAATATTAAACATCACCATCATAACAAAAATGTTTTGCACAGTAACTGATGTAGCTCGTACCATAATTTCACAAATTGATAAATATTTAAAATTATAATATCTATATACGTATATGTATAATATTTCAATATAAACTCACATGCATATCTTTCTCGTTTGTTGCATTAAACACACTTAAAAATAATGTAATGTGAAATATAAATTACAAATAAAAATGTCGCACGTTAAAATATTGGGGTGAGTGCAAAAGTTCGTGCGGAGTTTCAATAGATGGAGTTATAAGCGTCGTAAAGTGTTGTCATTAATACTTCCATCTACATATTATATAACGTTGGAAAGGTGACGTCTTCAGCTGTTATTAAAAAAAAAATCATTTGTTTTCATACAAACTGCTTCGAGAAATATCACTTTAAAAATGAGTATCGATAAGGTGCATTTACGGCATGTTATGCTTTACGAGTTTCGGAAGGGAATAAACGTTGCCGCAGCCGTAAAAAACATTCAGGATGTTTATCAGGATGAAGCACCAGCTAAACGAACTGTGGAAAAATGGTTTGCTAAATTTCGGCGCGGAGAATTTAACCTTGAAGACGAGCCACGCTCTGGTCGACCTTCTGACATTGATGACGATGTTTTGCGTACTTTAGTGCTCAATAATCCGCGAATTTCAACAGAAGAAGTTGCTACAGCACTAAACGTTGACCGATCAACCGCTTTTCGGCGTTTAAAAAAGATGGGATTCGATTTGAAGCTCGATATATGGGTGCCCCATTTGCTGACCGAGAAGAACAAAATCAAGCGAATTTCTGCAGCCGTTTCTTTACTCGGGCGGCTCAATAACGAGTCGTTTTTGGATCGACTAGTGACGGGCGATGAGAAATGGGTCCTCTACAACAATGTTCAGCGCAAACGGACATGGAAACAATCAGATGAGCATGGTGACGCAATGCCAAAGGCCAGTTTGCACCCGATGAAGGTGATGCTCTCTGTTAGGTGGGATTGCAAGGGCATAATCTATTTCGAGCTTCTCCCCGCTGGCGAAACGATTGATTCGGACAAGTACTGTGGCCAATTAACCAATCTGAATCGAGAAATAAAAGAGAAACGTCCGATTTTGTCAAATCGCAAGGGAGTCGTCTTTCATCACGACAACGCCAGACCACACGTTTCGAAAAAGACGCTGCGCAAACTGAAGAGCCTGAAATGGGATGTCTTAACGCATCCACCGTATTCTCCTGATATCGCACCATCTGACTATCACTTGTTCCGGTCATTGCAAAATTATTTAAATGGAAAAAACTTTGACTCTTTGGAGGCCTTAAAAAACGGCGTCTTTTCGTTCTTCGAATCTAAACCGAGCAGTTTTTATGATCGAGGCATCCGTATGCTGCCAGAACGTTGGGAAAAGATTATAGAAAACGATGGAGAATATATCATTGATTGAATAAAGATTTTTGTTTGCCTAATCACTGTGTGACTTTTACTGACAAACTCCGCACGAACTTTTGCACTCACCCAATAGTTTCTGAATTATTTTATATTATATTAATTAAAATGCGTTCAAAAGGTGTGTTCAACAGATATTCGTCATTTGCGTAGCAATGTAGCGATTAAGCGCTTACGCACGTTACCGAGCACTTTGCTTATGATATCACCTCCACTTATAAAATGCAATGTACGTATAATTTAAATGTAAAACATTATATATGGATGGATTCAGAATAAAAAATGTTAACTTTTTCTTCTATATAATGAAATTGATAAATTAATTAATTAACACCCGTATTCATAGTCAAGCCTCATATTTAAGGCTTCCTTAAGTTTATCTTCAGATGGTCTGTAGCCAATAAAATAATCCGTGTAGCATCTAAAAATCGATATAAGGAGGCCTCAAATATAAGACCTGACTATGAATACGGGTATTAGTCTGTGGTCATTTTGCTAATTATTAAAAATATTTTTTATTTTAACCAAGCCTTTTTTATTTTTCACAAAAACCGTACAAATTATGTTTAAAAAATTTTTTTCTATCTGCAATAGTTATCAAGATAGCATAAAGGGGATGAAACTTTGAAGAGTAGCTTCACCCCTTAAACCTGTGCCATTGCCGATAAAAAAGATTTTCGATAGAAAAAATTGAGTCTTTTATTTTTGGCTATTCTACAAATATGCCAAATTTCGTCGAAATCGGAGACGCACACACTTCGCTAATGTTCCTTGTAAGACGAAGTTTCTCAGTTTTCATCGTAAGTTACTACTCCAATTTAAAAACAGTCAATCGCGATAATATAATTTCATTAATTTATCCTTATTTTGGAAAAGAACAATTTTACATTCTCCAAAAGCGCAGGAGTCTCAGCTTCCCCTAATAGTCTTTATTTGAGATCGCTACAATGTCTAGAAATGAAGATATTGACTATCGCATCGCTCCGTGCTTGATCGGCTCGGCGTTCTTATTATGATAAGAATTTTAACAATTGTTAACCCATTTGTATCACAGCTCTAAATACTAACTTCAGAAATCGGAGACGTTCAACTGACAGTCGGTTTATATCAACTGCGCATTAACGCACATCATTGGCGAAAAGTGAACGTCGTCGTATTATTCCGCGGTTGGTGATAAGTGACAATCATTATGTGCGGATTATTCCGCTTATGGATGCAAATGGATTAAAATATCACTTATCCTCCCCTCCTCCTTTCTCTCTCTCTCTCTCTCTCTCTCTCTCTCTCTCTCTCTCTCTCTCTCTTTCTCTGGCAATAGCAGAAGTAAATAAGCGTTAGGCGTGGGTAACAGCATGCTCGCATTCCTAGACGCAGTTCTTGGAACTCTAAGTAGGTCAAGCGCGTGAACGTTAGCTTATCGCGGCCTTGCCCCCACTCTACGTGACGTCACAAGACCGTTTCCTCCCCATGCTAGACGTTGACTCCAATTACGTACAAGTTCAGCATAGCATGCCGGTGCGTAGTCCGTTTGTTTGCGTCAACTAAAAGCAGCATTCGAAGATACTGCAAACATATTGAAATTTGAAACGGTGAAAAATCAAGGTGAGAAGCAGAACAGAACGCGATCTTCTCGACCTGAGATTCCGCTTCTATGCTACTTTTCCCGCTATCTTGTGGTTCAAAGGATGATCGTGGTCGAATGTCTTGCGAAATTTAAACGAGAAAGCTGCCTATACGATGCATTCGCCACAACATTTTTCTTTGCCCATTGACACATAGGACACAGATATGCCATTTCTACATTTGATCGTTACGCGTATGAAAAACATGATTTACGGGGTAAATAGTAGAATATCTCGAAAACAGATTAGTTCGTGACTGTATGACTATCGAAATGTATGGCTTTCATTTGTTTCGTGAGTTTTATTAGCCAATTGAATTCAATATCCATGAAAATCTATAATTCTGAAATATGTCACGTAGTATTGAATTGCTTTGCACATTTCATATGGAAGTGTAAATGTGGTAAACGTCCATTGTGTCTCGTCTACTCGTAAGTGCATCAGCCGCGTTTATATCGAAATCGCTTGTTGTTTTCCGTGACTCGCTCATGCGAGAAACCCGAATCCTTGAGACTGTAAATTTCGAGAATCCCCTCGTATTGACGTTTATGTGTTCAAAAACAACTTAAAATTACTTCTACGTGAGTCGCCTTTAGCAGCCTCTTAATATTTTATTGTCGTTAGAGTGATCGTTAATATTTCTGGTACACTTCACTTAAAATCACTGACCCGTAAAGAATATCAGCTTTCAACGACTCTCTCGTGCTCCCCCCTGACACTCCCTTTCCTCTATTCTCTCTCTGTCTCTCTCTCTCTCTCTCTCTCTCTCTCTCTCTCTCTCTCTCTCTCTCTCTCTCTCTCTCTCTCTCTCTCTCTCTGTCTCTGTCTCTGTCTCTGTCTCTGTCTCTGTCTCTGTCTCTGTCTCTGTCTCTGTCTCTGTCTCTGTCTCTGTCTCTGTCTCTGTCTCTGTCTCTGTCTCTGCCTCTGCCTCTGCCTCTGCCTCTGCCTCTGCCTCTGCCTCTGCCTCTGCCTCTGCCTCTGCCTCTGCCTCTGCCTCTGCCTCTGCCTCTGCCTCTGCCTCTGCCTCTGCCTCTGCCTCTGCCTCTGCCTCTGCCTCTGCCTCTGCCTCTGCCTCTGCCTCTGCCTCTGCCTCTGCCTCTGCCTCTGCCTCTGCCTCTGCCTCTGCCTCTGCCTCTGCCTCTGCCTCTGCCTCTGTCTCTATCTATCTATCTATCTATCTATCTATCTATCTACAATATTTCTATTTCTCTATCAATCTCTATTTCTGTCTCTATCTCCTTCTATCTCTATTTCTATCTTTTTTTCGCTCTCGCGCATATGGTAATTTTATTAATTCCGCCATAAATATTCCTCACTCGATATGGCTGTTGAACGTTCCTGCGAATGAAAAATCGTACATCGAGATTGCTTCCGAGTTCCAAATCTGTCAAGATGATAGAATTTCCCTTGACTATTTCGTTATACGACACGTCTACATTCGCCGACTAAAATCGACAGCATGTCTGTCGAACTATCGAATCTATCAATAAAACAAAATTTCTCTTCGATTATTTTGTCAGCGAAAACTATTACGCTCGCTGATTGGAACTTCTGCCACAAATTGTGTATCGGTCTTACGACAATCTTGTTTTTCATCTCACTTCGTATGTGAACTCTAAAAAATGTGAATTTGAACAACAATGTTGAAGATATTTCATTCTGAGCATATATGATAAAATTTGTTGAATCTGAAGAGATTGAAGAGATTGAATTGCGGTAAAAATCACTCGACTTACTTAATTATGCTCTTACGCTGAATAATGCGGTAAAAGAGTTAAAATATCAGCAACTAAGACACGCTTTCAGGTTCGTCGGGTCCGAGGCAAATTACACTCCATTTCGCAGTAACTCTATTTATGTTCCGGCAATACTTTACATTGTGCTAAGCGCGTTAAATTTCGCGAACATTTTCGCCGTTAATTCCTTGAATGGAAATTCACATAATTACAGTTATCTTCATGTAAGCCAATCTAACTTCTCGGTGACATATATTTCTGTTACTCATTCTCCGCGGTCCAACTTCGCCAACTTTACGGAACATTTAACTTTGAAATTGCAACATGCGCTGAGGCGCTCCTAATGTTTCATCCCTTAGCGTCAATGACAGAATGCAGCTAGCATGTACATGCAAAAAGAATAATTCGTCAAATTATATGGGGAAACGTATATTCATTTCGCTCTTTGCTTTAACCCTTTAACGCCCGATTTTTTTACAAGTGTTTTAAGAATAAAATTTGAATATTTTTAACTATAAGTAGAGACTATAAGTAGTGATAACCAAAAATATCAGAATTTTATATTGGTTTTTTTATCGTTCGTTTTTTGTTTATTGGTAAATATGACTTAGATCCTAAAAACATATACGAAATGAGCAACCTATACAAAGAAAAATGAAGGGTAATCTATATAACATAACTCTGATAGTTAGCTTGACATTTTTTAATTGAAACTTTACTATATTTGTGAGTGAAGTTTATCATTCAGAACGTCAAGCTTACTATTTCAGAAGAATATCTTATAGATTACCATTTAGATAGTCAATCGTCCCTTCATTTTTCGCCGCATAAAAAACTGTAGGTCACCAGGTTTCACGAAAATGGGTTGATTTCTGCCCACGGCTGGCTATGCCCACTTGAAATTTGACAAAATATGTTATCATTAAAACTGAGCTAAAAACAAACTAAACCGAATCTACATACAATCTATATACCATTTTTTAGAAGAAGAATTCATCTTTACAGTGGTGCAAAGAAAATGAAAATATCTGCTCTTTTGACTAAGTTATGAATTTTTAAATGCGTTTCTGGTAACTATGGTTACCAGTAGGCGTTAAAGAGTTAATACAAGCGCTTTAATTTCATTTCATGTTGTCATAATATTACTAGCGGCGATAATGATCGCTCAGCATTTTGTGTAAGACAATCCAATATTGAACTATGCATACGGTTCAAAATCAGTTTCTTGTCTGGAGTTTCTAAGTACGTTAACATGCAATTGCCTCCTCATTCGAAGCATCATAGACGCCAATCCTATTGTGGTCGCTTAAATTTCTCACAGGAAGAATAATAATTGAGGTCAAGGCGGATTTACAGCGTGAACACACCAGCGGGTAAGGTAGCTGCATGCACGTGTCGAATAGAGATATCGGGCCTCCCTTGTAGACGTAATCGCGCTTGCGGGTGGTTGATTGAAGTGACCGCAATAGTTTGCGGCGGTGTTCAGTTCGTCGTCGAAGTGGGTTCTGGACATTCTCGTTGGTCGCGTAAAATCCGTGCAGTCGCGGCTAAGCCATATCGCAGGCGGGTTCTAAAACGACCCTCAAGCAAGTTTCCTAATCAGTAACCAGAGTATCGCAACAGCGTTCATATTTGTTCGGAATTTGCGAGGATGCTGCATGTTTCAAGCGTGAATTGCCACTCACAATTAATTAAAATGAATACTAAACTCGCGGTGTGGTTCCGTAATTTTTAATTAGTCAGAAGTGAACGCGTGACAATGGCGTGACAACTCGAGGATACGGCAGTAACTTTATTTTGCTCCCTTTATTTTTGAGGACGTTATATGACGCGCGCACTAAAAGGGAGACATAAAACAAATGATCAATCACCAACGATCGGTCGTTTATTAGCGCTCATTCGAGTTCGCTCCGAATAGTCGATGTCCCGCGAAACGCTCGCGAAGTCGTGAAAGATAAACGAGATTTTCAGCCATTTTGTTTCTGGCATTCGGACAATCCTCGGCCGGCAGGTCCCGTTACGGTTGCGGTGAAATATTTTTTTTCCTCTTCCTGCTCGTCCTCGTTTTGCTACGCGGTGGACGGCAGCTTGTTAACCTCTAAGTATTTGCCCCGGGCTGCTCGAAAATTCCGGCAGAGGGATCGACGCCTAGAAAAACAGAATACCTTGGAACAGATCCAGGCGATGGCGCGCAGCGAGATTCAACGACGGTCGTTCGGAGGGAAAGAGGCAGAAAGAAAAAACGGAGAGAGAGAAAGAAAGGTAGAGGGAAAGAGGACGGAAAAACGGGACGCCACTTTTGGCGCGGAATGAAAATTTCTTCGGATCGAAGATTTGATTACCATTACACTCCGCGAAGCGGAACTGTTATTTCGTTGTTCCTTCTTTCGCACGTATTTATGTTTCTTCACTAATTTTAACTTCGTTCGAACTTTATTCTCGAACGAACTTTATTCAAGAGGCGAATGTCTATTGTCTTAACGGGGAGGAATTCCAGAATTTTATAATTTCCTTACGCTTGCGTTTAACGTCGTGGATTGAGGTCGAGTATTTGTAACAAATAAAGGACGACAATCAGGTAAACGGCTAACCGAGTTTCCGCCGTGGAATCGATCGCGAGTGCGCGCGCGCGCAGGAACGTCGTTATTATAATTCGCAGTTGAAACATTTTCCGGCGCACTCTCGGCAAGTTGACGGTGTTATTGCATTACGATGTTCGCTGAATCTCACAGGGCAGTTAATTCAGCGACAATGTTAAAAGGCGAGACGGACGGCTGTTTAGACTCACACGCGCACACAGCTATGGTTCCATTAGCTTACAGGACCCGGCTAGGTCCTCTGGAGAACTCCGGCCGGCAATGAAAAGTTCCAGCGAGACGCTAAATTATGCAGGGGAATGCGGCGAAGTAATGGCCGTGTGGATTAACCTCGACCTTAGAACGGGTTGCTTCTAACGGCGCTTTTTGAAAGGGGCCAGGTTAAACGATAAGATCCAATTATCGAGAAACAGTTTATCTCGCGGACGAACGAAAGGATAAGCCGGCAGGGAAACTCGGAGCCCCACTTTTCTTCGTGGAATGGACCGGGGATTCCAAAAATGTCAGCTCGCGCGACGCCGCGGGCTAAGAAAGGTCGATTGTTAACTTGCTTGATGTACGGCCGGTTTAGAAAATCACCGGGCTATCGAGAGAACGAAGTAATTATAGGACTATCGGCGATAAGCGCGAATAGGACAGCGCCTGTATTTCGTATCGACGTTCCGCGGTCAGCAGATAGGGGATGTTTTTATAGGTACGCTTTATTGCCGAAGCTCGGCAGTTACTGCCTCTTACGACCGACCAGTCCCTCCGAGGCGTTTGCTAGCGATCGAGCATCGTGAATAAAGGTACAGCTTGAATTTTCGACTGTCGCTCGCCACTTGCTGCTATACGAGTGTTTACCGGAAAGAATGGCGCTGAGAGATCGATCACTCTCGAGCTTTGTCCTTATGGGAGCGATCGCTGCATCCCGACAAGACATCCTTCATCGCGAAGCGAAAAACTTCCCTGTCGTGTATCGAAGATCCAGTTGACGCCCGAAAGAATAGGCCGATAGTAACAATTCCTTTCAGATATAAAGTCACGAAAGTATTCATTGGTCGTTGCTGAATTTTCTAGAAGAGCTTTCCCTTCCTTGACGCGACGTCACCAGACGTCGTGTGTTGCGCGAAACGTGATATATCGTTTCCTTGTTTCTACCATTACTCCGTGGCGCTTTCCCGATACGAGGATCGATATCCATGTCTCGTATTGCCGTACGCTTCGAGGATATATCGAAGCTCATCTTCGAGGATGCGAGCCTCCCCTGAGACGCGGAATGCAGCTCAGAAGGTGAGCATTCCTCGTGCAAGACGCGCTCGTAATCAGGATAAGAACGCTGTTTGAACACGGGGAACCCGAAAGCCGATGCCTTACGTGACGAGGTTAACAATGCACGAGACGAAGTGAGCGAATGAACGAACGAGCGAGCGAGCGAACGAACGAACGAACGAACGAACGAACGAACGAACGAAACGAAAACGGAAATTCCGCACGCGACGGCAGTAAAAATGACAGCTGTATTGCGAGTTAAGTGTTGTATCGAGAACAATAGTGTTATCTCTTGCGCGAACGCGTGTCGAGAGGCCACGTCGGAGAAGGACCGTCACGTTGCATGCACTCACTTGCATTCGCTATTGTATACGCTCTATTTGTCTTTGAAATATTTATCTTGCCACACGGGTGCGTTGCGAAACAACATCTCCGTCGCAACTGAGCTACTGTTTTCTGCCTTCTCCGCGAACTTTCTATATTTCTTATTTCTCATAAAATCCGTATACTTCCATTTTCCACTCGTAACAAAGGAGTACTTCTTTGCAGTACGATTTCAGATGCAAGGCTTACCATAATATCGCGTATCTCGGGAAACGGAGATCTATTGCGGGTCTACATCGCAAGTATAAAAGATACCGTGTAGTATCGCGTTGAACTATCACGGGGAATTGTGCGTACCTGTCGTATCACGTGGCGTTACGAATACAAATGTTGAGAGATTTTACCGAAGCCTTTTCCCAATTAGTTTTATGATCACGTATTCTTGACTTTAGCACGCGCCACATTCATGACTGCAACATCGATTACAAAATAAACCGTGGCAGTTGAGATGATTTTGATCACGCACGCTTCAACAAGAGAAGAGTCACGATTAGCCTGCGAATATTTTTGTTTGTACGCCCGCATCGCACGGGATTTTTAGATTTGTTCATTTCTCTCTGTTTTTTTCCCGTTCTTTCAACAGCGGTTGTGATATAATCCAATTTTCCATTTAGTTCCCGGTAACAAAGGGATCGCAACAATCGATGTTTTTATAAGAGTTACTACTGGCTTTAATTGGTGCATGAAAACTGTTAGAGGCTAACGGATCATTCTAAAGTCCTCTAGTTACGATTGCACTATAAATTGCTTCAAAACGTCGCACTTGTGACATATATCCAGTCAAAATGTTTAACGAAGAACCATAGTAAGTGCCGCGCTTGTGAAAATAAGGAGTTTCGTCGAAAATGAATACTACAATTCGAGAAAAAAAGAATAAAGCTACACAAGGTTAAAAATATCTGTACACAGTAACAATAAAAATAGAAATATATTTTTCAAGTCTCTTGATATACGCTGCTCAACATTTTGTTAAATAAATATTTTTGTAATGTCCTGTAGAGGATTTGAGAAATGACATGTCGCTCGTGACATTTTCCCGAGGATATATCTTTTCCTCTCTCTTCCTCTCTCCCTTTTTCCTAGTTTATTTTTGAGGGAACGCTACGAACGGACGTGTTTTCCGTTACTCCACGAATAAGCTGTGTTTCTTTGTCGTTTACTGCCCTTTGGACTTTCTTTTGTGCAATACTATAATTGTTAAAGCTGTTTGCTTGATTGACAGATAAAGCTTCGTTTTTGAGCGGCATATTTTTCCTCGATTATCAGATTTTTAACCAGAGCTTTGATGCTCTGTTTTTGCTGCCGTTAGTTTTAATGGATTACGTACGTAGATATTATTTTTTTTTGTTTCTGACTACCCGTAATATACAGGATGTTCGGGGTCTTTTGGAAACAAAAAATTGTGGAGATTAATCAGATTAAACTGAGAAAAAAAGGTCAAGTACCATTTTATAAAAATCGCGATAGTTATTAAATTATTAATGGTTGAAAATGACCACATCTGGAGGCTCTTTTAATTGATAATTTGAAAATTTACGTATATATTTGTAAAATGGTAAAAGACTGTTTTATTCAGAATGACCTAATTTACAATCATATGACGGCTATTGCATCTAGCGATAGATTATATTGAACCTTGAACCCTGAATCTTAAACCTGTCACTAGGCATAATAGCCGTCATATAATTGTAGATTAGGTCATTCTGAACAAAAATGTCCTTTACCATTTCGCAAATAAGTACGCAAATGTTCAAGTTATCAATTAAAAAAGCCCTTAGATGTGGTCATTTTCAACTATTGCGATTTTTACAAAATGATACTTTTCTTCTCAACTTGATCCGATTAATCTTCACAAATTTTCTTTTCCAAAAAATCCCGGACATCTTGTATAACATCTTGTATTTCCCTTCTACTAAGGTCATAGAGATTGTTGATAATGATGATGGCAGCATAAACAAAAACTTGCATTTTGAACGAACATTGTCATCTACTTATATATTCGGTATTTCAGATAAAACTTCATCTGGTATGACCATTTCTAAAATTAATGCTCTTAAAGCAAAGATTAATAAATGTAATGATGTAGTGGTTAAAATTATGCTTCTCGTAGAAAAAAGGCTATTGATTAGCGGAAAACTATAGCATTTGTTATTTGCATGTGTAAAGAAACTTTCTTCGATGTTTCTTTAGAACTTATTCAACTAATTGAGGCTAAATCCTTAAATGAGTTCTTAATGGGAGGGATTAAGAAGACTGTGCTCGAAATTAATGATGTCAGAAAGTTTGAATCTGGAAGTAGTTTGTTTTCTCTGAAATTTTGGGTAATCAGGCACAGTCTTATATCTCACTTGTAGGAGGGGAATCAGTATTGAATTTACGTATACCTCATGGCCTTTGGAAGTATCAAAAATGCTACCGCTACTTTCCTTATTGTCTTGAGAATGTAGAAAGTACTGACAAAAATTTACTTTTGGAGATGAAAAATAGTGATATGACATTCAGAGTACTTAAACTGTTTATGTATCTGATATAGAGGTGCTAGAACTTTACATTTTAAAGAAAATGACATAAGTTATTGCTGACTCAGCGGATATCAATACGATTAAAGATTATGATGGATTAACAAAGGCTGGTCTTAGCGTTAAGCTGAAAACTAAATTAAATCCACGTCTTATATATTGCACATGAAACAGAAACTAGGACTTCTGATATTAACGAAGAAATATGATATCGAAACTTTGGAAATGTAGAGGAGGCTAAGTCTGAGATTAAAATCGTTTATATCCTACCGATTAAATTAAGGTAACAACAAGTTATTATATGAAAGATCGCATCAGATATATCAACATAAGGAAATTGTTGTTGTACTAAGTTGTAGGAAATTATTGTCAAAACTGGAAATCGTATCTAAATATATACATTATTCATTCTGCTTGTTTTCGGATTATATTCGAGTATTACAATGCTACAAATGTTTAGCTTTTGGACATAAGGCAGAGGATTGTAAATCTTCTGCTCTCTGCGGGTATTATTATGCAGAGTATTATGCTGCAACACATGAAATCAGGGATTGCACTAAACATGAGAGCCACCTGAGTGTGGGAATTGTCGTCGGAGTCTTGTAATTATGGAACATGCTTCACATTTATTTTTTGATGCTAAATGTTGTCCTATATTTTACAATAAATTAAAGGATAAGATAAATGATATCAATTATGGCTAGCACAAATATTGAGTTAGATGGTTCGTTTGTCATGTTAATTATCAGTTATTGATAGTGTTCTTATTAGATGATTTTCGCTTATTTTTCTTAAAAAAGTTTATCATAGTAAATTTATCATGTATTATATTCTTAACTACATATATAGCTCATTACTACAAATATAGCTTAAACCTAAAATACTCAACAATATAGTCTTGCTTAATTGTTATACCATATATTATTGCGACAGAATTGCGCAAGAATAGTGATAGAATAACTTTTTATGTAAGAAATCATCTGAAAGTTTATATTTTATGTATGTTTGAAATATTATATTACCATATAAACCAGGATAAATTATTGCAGGAATTTTGATAAGAAATATATCTGAGCCATTGTTTGTAGTAGTTTATTATCTGTCAAACTATGGACTCCTACGTGTATTCAAGGATACCTTGTTTGATATCCTTATTATGTACAATTGGTTGATTCTGAGTAACTTTAATATTAATGTACTTTAATATTAATGTACAAACTGATATAATGTCACGATAGCAGAAGCTTTACTTCATAATCTTCATAGAGTCTGTAATTTATTTTTAATTCCTTACCGTACATTACATCATCTCAAAAGTTCGGATACCTTTCTTGATTTATGTATTACCTATAATTCGAATAAGATTTTAAACTTCTGACAACATAATGTAAACTTTTTATTTGCGCATGATCTAATATTCGTTACTTATGCAATTAAAGTAGCGTTAGCAATAGTAGAAAAATGATTTGCAAGAATTTACACTAATTTTAATAAAAAGGATTTTCTAGAAGATCTAAATATCATTCAATAGAATGAAATTTTTCTGAGACTGAGCTAATCGGTGAGAAAATCAATATTTTTGTCTTATTTTTTGAAATATTTGAATAGGCTCGCCTCAAAAAATATTAAGATGCATTACAAAACCTACAAAACCGACTTGTGCCATAGATTACTATGGAATAAAACTAGAAGGATGAAACATAGAAGAGATGAAACTAATCTTAAGTCTTATAGAAATCTTAGGAATGATGCTCCAAATTTGGTAGGGTCTGTTAAATATAACTTTTCTTCTTGCTTCTTTCAATAAAACTAAGAACCCAATAATTACATAGAACAAACTATGGCACCTCGGCTGGTTAAATTTAAGTCAAACGACATGTGCCTTGCTCATAATATAAATGAACTAAATTTCTCTTTTACTCAAGATACCACTTTATGAGTAATAAGAATGTGAATAATGTGATTTTACAGGACGAACTTAATTATTACGAGAAATTTTGTGGAAATATCCCAGTCAGCACAAACCTCCAAAGGACATCCTAAGGACATCCTGAGAACATCCTGAAAACGTGTCCCCAGAACACTTCCAGAACGTCTTTTAGAGGTTTTGTGCTTCCTGGGATATTACGTTATAAAATATTTGCAATGTTTATTTTTGCAATGTTTTTATAATGTTTTTGCAATGTGTTTATTTTTGGAATGTTTATTTGCAATTTTACAGTCTAGGGCTACTGATATAAATGATATATTATCCAATATGATTAAGCTAACGTTGTCATGCATTTTACCGAAAATATTTTTTATTTCTATTTAATACATGAAGTTTTTTCTCAACTATGAAAAATAGCAATTATCTATTCAATCCCGAAAGTCAAGAATGTTACTATTCTGCAATATAACAAACCGATATCTATCTTTCCTGTAATTTCGAAAGCTTTTGAGAAAATTATTTGTAAACAAATTCCAAGTTATCTTATGAAATATGATTTATATGATCCATGTCAATCTGCCTACAGAAACTATCATATAGGCTAGCCTCGTCAGTATTAGATTAGCGAGTAATCTCTATGAATGGTCATTGTTGCTGTCTTCATCGATTTGTCAAAAATATTTGATCGAGTTCATCACCACATATTAATAATAAACTTAAGGTAATGAAATTTTTTTACTTTACAATGAAATGAACTTATTCATATTTGGAGTACAAATCTCGGAAAAACAAAGATCCTCTAAATAATAACTTGTTGACTATTACCTACATACAATATTTGCACTCTGCACATATTTGCACTATACCTTAAGGCTCTGTTTTAGACCCATTGTTCTTTGTATTATATTCGACTGATTTTAGAAATATCTTTAGAAACTGTAAATACCGTTTCTATATCAATCTTATGATATACTACAAGTATAAAGTTAGTGATAAAAATAATAGAATTGTTAAAATTAATCCTGATTTGTGTGATTGTGTGACTAATTACTACTGCTATTAGTTTTCTAGTAATTTCTACTATTATTATATTTATAGGACTACTAGAAATAACAAAAGTTGGTGAATTCACCGAAGACGCAGGCTTTGTTTTTGCTACCGGCAGATATAAGGCATCGCTAGCTTGGAAGACCTTTCTCTCATTACCATAAATGGCGAAAAAAATTACCCTCTTCACAGAAATTAAATTCCTAGTATTTATTTATTATCATGGGAAAGATAGATAAATGTTATTAATAAAATGAACTCAGTTTTACTTCAATTTCAACTATTACCACCTGTAACTTATAAGGAAGTTACCACCTATAACTTTGAGAGAAAAGCTTGTCAAAACGTTAGTTTATTCACATGTTGACTATTGTTGTGCGGCCTTTGTTAACATTACTGCTGAGCAGAATTTGCATTTTCTAAAAGTTATTAACGCATGCATTAAATTCATTTTCCAACTAAGGATAGATTTCCACATTACACCATATTATGTGATCTGAAACTGAAATGGTTGGAAACTGAAGCAAAAAGGGACTATTTTATTGAACGCCAAATATATTATTACTATTGCATTTTCTTGTAATTTTTTTAAAATGCTAAATTTCCTTTTCAAATTGCATTAAAGAAAACCAGAACACTGAATGATGTACTTCGATTATCTAAGTCTAAAACTGAATTTTTTTTTATTAAAAAAGTTTCTCATCTATATGCTGCGTTATATGAAACAATTTTCCTTCTTCGATTTGTAGGTCAAGATCTACTGAAAAAAAATTATTTTTATTTTATTTTATATTCTTGAACGCTGTGATGATATTGTTTGGTACTTGAAAGACTCTCTTTAACTTTATTGATCTTGAATATTTCTCTCTTTCCCTCTCTCTCTCTCTCTCTCTCTCTCTCTCTCTCTCTCTCTCTCTCTCTCTCTCTCTCACTTACTCTGGCATTTCAATATACAAGATATTTGGGATCTTATGGAAATGAAAAATTATAAAGACTATTCAGTTCAAACTAAGAAAAAAGTCATCTACTATTTTGAAAAAATCGCAAATAATCACATTCAGAGGCTCTTTTAATTGATAACTTGAAAATTATTTATTTGTAAATTGGTAAAGGACTTTTTTGTTCAGAATGACCTAATCTACAATTATATGACGGCTATTATCTAGCGATAGATATGAGTATATTGAACTTTGAATCCTAAATCTTGAACCTATCATTAGCAATAGCCATCATATTTATGTTCCATTTATAATTGTAGATTAGGTCATTTTGGACAAAAAAATCCTTTACTATTTTATAAATAAGTACTCAAATTTTCAATTTATCAATTAAAAGAGCTTTTAGATATGGTCATTTTCATTTTCAATCATTAATAACTTAATAACTATTGCGATTTTTGCAAAATGGTACTTTCGTCTCCAAAAGATCCCGGACACCCTATATGTATAGTTATTTAGGATATAAACATTAAATGTATAATTTTACAATAAAAGGAATTGATTGTATTACTTTTTGCCATCCACTCAAGATATAAATTTTGTATATTATATTAGTTAATTTTTGTGTGCTTAAAGGGACATTTCCAATATTAAATAATGCTTTCTCCCTCCCTCCTTCTCCATCCTCCTTCCTTCTCTCTCTTTTTCTCTTTTTTTTGCTTTCTTTTAATATGATATAAATTTCCAAGCAGCAAATTGTTTTTAAACTCCAAGATAAAATGCAAAGCGCCATACGTCCATCGTGCAGCATAATTTATCGCATAATTTATAATGTTATTCGACTCTCTCCTACCGCGTCGTTGTCTAACATTGCACAGTCCATTGAAAAAGCCGCCCGCGCGGTTTTCTCCGAGAATTTATGGCGCTAAATTTATAATTATCGTCAAAACACGCGCGAATAATTTACTTGGCCGACAATGTGCAATTTATTAAATAACGCACTCTGTGTATAACATTATTGTGCAACCTTGTGCAGACACGCTGAACAATGAAGGTCCTTTGTCTTTACGAGCCTTATTAAAAGCACAAACGCTCTTCTGCAGCAATTTTTAATTGCTATGTGAAACTGCGTGATGAGCTGCGAGTCTCCTTGTACGCGTTAATTCGTTCTGCATCGGACGAATTTCAAACGTGCTTTACACCGCCTGACCACGAAATAGAAATCTTACAAAACTTATAGCACCTCTCTTTTTCTCTATTGTGTTCTCGCGATATTTAACATTTATTTCCTAAATGTAGAAGATTGACGTAAACAAGTTTTAGATTCATTTTCCTTCAACTATAATTTTATATGGATTTGATGTTCGAAATCTATTTATTAATAAATTAAATACATGTCATTATATATGTTTTATGTGAATAATATAAATACCTAATTTTAAAGATTACTTACTTTTCGTTGACGATCGTAAATATGTTTGACTAAAATATCAAAGATATATTTTATCATGACAAACAAAACGTTCATTCAACGTGAAATTAATTGTCTGTTACAGGACGAGAAGAATCAGTTGCTCATCACGAACCTTTGGCTGAAACTGGTGAGTTCTTTACCCTGTCCTCGAGCTTTCGATTCGCGGAAAATAAAACGAGTCGCGACGTCTTTCTAATTGATCACTGCCAATTACACGAGTCGAGCGGTACGAAACTCATTGAGACGACCTCTCGATCATATTTTTTAAAGGATCTCCTATTAGTCGGACGACAGTCGATTGATCCGAAATCGCTGCAAAGTGTATCCGAGAGTGATTTAATTCTCGACGTCGCGCACGTCATCTTTCGAACTTCACCCGCCTATATGAAACTTCGCGAAACGATCGTGTCTCGAGTTAATTAGACACTTATCGTTTGCAGTGACGACGAGTGAAGTGACTCATGAAAATGACATCATCGACTATATGGCGTGCGCGGCGTAATCTGCTTACACGCGCGCTCTCACTTTGAAACTCATTTCCCTCTCCTCTCCTCCCTTTCTCTCTCTCTCTCTCTCTCTCTCTCTCTCTCTCTCTCTCTCTCTCTCTCTCTCGGATCGTATTTTTGCCGTGAAATCGTGAAGCCATATCATCGACGTAAGCAATTACGCACCCGTAATTGGAAGATCCACCGTTATCACGCGAGGAATACCCATTCTCGAGCATCCGCCGTTCCTCGGGCGTTTATAACTCCATCGTCTCGGTCGATTTTACATCACGTACTTTATACCACGTACGAACGAACGACGGAGAAGCGGTAGGGTAACCGTGACGAGGTCGGATCGGATTTTTATCGAGCCCAAACTATTAATAGAGTTGCTGCAACAGGTTACTCCCAGAGCGCAGAGCAAAAGCGCGCCCTTATTAGAGCGGACCGCGATAATGTTTCCTTCCAGCGACGAGAACAGCTTCCGATTTTGAGCGTGCAATGCTCCAAATGAAAGATAGAGAGAGAGAGAGGGGGAAGGAGAGGGAGAAGGCTGTGTTTCTCGCTGCCACGGCTTACGGCGAAGTCAATTTCGCGCGCGTTCGAGAAACAAAGAGAGAGAGAGAGAGAGAGAGAGAGAGAGAGAGAGAGAGAGAGAGAGAGAGAGCGAGAGAGAGAGAGGAAGGAGGCATCCCGTCGCTGACCCAAATTCGCATTGGGACGTATCGACGATTCTACGGACGACCGTTTTTGGCTGATTGACAGATCAGCCGTGCCGCATCGGACACGCAGCGTCGCGCCGCGCCACACGCCACGCTCTTCGCGCTGATGATTCAAACAACGGCGAGGACGGAGGTCACGCGATCGTTACGATCCTACGGTTGGCCCTAATTTCGCCCAGGGCGACCTTAACCTTTCGCTCGCGGCTGCGAGTTAATATTCCGGATTCGCTCGACGACAAACCTTCCAGGTTTATCTCGGCGTGAGCGTCGTCGCTTAATTAACTTTCTAAAGCACATCGCGCCTTTTCGCGTGTTTTCGGCATAAATTCTGTTCCGTAAGGGCCACGTTTCTCGCGATGAAACGTAAACGCAGACGAGGTCTACATTCTCTACTCGATGGCTCTGGCAATTCCATTTCCGTGTCTTTTCTTTCTTCTGTCCTGTTTTGTTTTATTCTCTCTTCTCTCTCTCTCTCTCTCTCTCTCTCTCTCTCTCTCCCTCTCTCGTAGATCGCGGTACTCGTTACTTCGCCGGTGCGATTGGAAGTAAGCTTGGCGTGGCCCGCTGTGCGATATCACCGTTGATGATATTGAAACGCCAGCTCCCCCTCCGACAGCTATTTAATCTTTCCGTCG
The DNA here is from genome assembly GCF_003227715.2 of Harpegnathos saltator. Lineage (NCBI taxonomy): Eukaryota > Metazoa > Arthropoda > Insecta > Hymenoptera > Formicidae > Harpegnathos > Harpegnathos saltator. The sequence goes on along the minus strand of NW_020230155.1, from coordinate 860,100 downwards.
TGTCTCCTGACGCGCGGTCAATGCATGCGGAAGTAACACACAGCTACATTTGACTTGAAAAGCCGATACGTTCGCAAATACAAATCACGGAGATGTTCAAGGAACACTCGACATCCGCGCGTATCGATGTGACGTCATACATGTCCCTGTAAGCTACGTGCTATCACGCGCACGTGCGCCGAATGTAAGAGAGAGACGCGAGTATCGAAATTAAATTTATCCGTCACGCCGAGAAAGAACAGCGCGGACTCCATTGTCGAAAGTTGACAATGCAAAGAGTGTATTCTTTCGACGTTAAAATGCGATCGAGCGTATTCCGCGTTCCGCGCATCCGTTGAGATAACGGGCACATACGTGTGACGCTTGATCGCAAGAAACTGGCACCGGCGATACTCGCATGCGATAATTCCCGATTTAACGGGTTTTGCATAAACGGCGCAACGCGGAGCGGAAAGTTGCAATGTCAATTTAATGATAATCATTCGCGCAATGTGTGCTCGCTCGCGCCGCAAAATGCGCTCCGCCGCGCGAAATGTCGCGAGCACACACGACATTTGCAATTACCGCCCGGTCGGAAATTATTAACTTAATCTTTGCAGATCGTTCATTAAATCACGCGCGCAGCATGCGATATTCCATTTTCCGCGGACCTGCTGTCGCGGCGGGTGGCGTGACCGTTTCCTCTTGTCGCATATAAATTGGGAAAATACGAGATCGCGCGATTAAAAAGTCCTATTTATATGCCGATCCTCTCTACATTTTTACGAACGATTACGTTCAATATTCGCGCTGACTCGTAAAGCAATTCCGAACGGCGTATCAATTCGACGGAACCGATGTGTTTTATTAACATTCAGTTTGCAAAGTGAAACAACGGATTAATTTGTGAAGAACGAGCCGTACTTTATTGATAAAAAAAGAGAAATCAGCGACGTGTATAACACTAACCGGTGCGAAATTCAATTGAATTTTTCCGTCTATCGTCTTTTCATTATCGCGCAAATCGCCGTCGCGGTCATCCCATTGTCCACGAATTAATGTCGTATTATACCGCGCGCGGGGGAACGTGTTGATAATTACTATTTAATATTCAGAATATTACCCAATTGGTTATACATATTTCCGATCGCCGGTTTGTTTCACCGATTACGATAATCCACCTGCGCACATCCCACCGGGATCGCTCCGTTCCTTCCTGCTCGTTATTTTCTCCCATACCGAGCGAAATCCCGAGTACCCGACGATCGACGCTGAATTTTATACAGGGTGGCCCACGTAAAGTGTTACAAGTCCATAACTTTAAAAATATTTATCAAATAAAAAAATTTTTCATAAGAAAGTTTCATGTATTCGAGAGGCCTTTCTAATTATTGGGTGAGTGCAAAAGTTCGTGCGGAGTTTCAATAGATGGAGTTATAAGCGTCGTAAAGTGTTGTCATTAATACTTCCATCTACATATTATATAACGTTGGAAAGGTGACGTCTTCAGCTGTTATTAAAAAAAAAATCATTTGTTTTCATACAAACTGCTTCGAGAAATATCACTTTAAAAATGAGTATCGATAAGGTGCATTTACGGCATATTATGCTTTACGAGTTTCGGAAGGGAATAAACGTTGCCGCAGCCGTAAAAAACATTCAGGATGTTTATCAGGATGAAGCACCAGCTAAACGAACTGTGGAAAAATGGTTTGCTAAATTTCGGCGCGGAGAATTTAACCTTGAAGACGAGCCACGCTCTGGTCGACCTTCTGACATTGATGACGATGTTTTGCGTACTTTAGTGCTCAATAATCCGCGAATTTCAACAGAAGAAGTTGCTACAGCACTAAACGTTGACCGATCAACCACTTTTCGGCGTTTAAAAAAGATGGGATTCGATTTGAAGCTCGATATATGGGTGCCCCATTTGCTGACCGAGAAGAACAAAATCAAACGAATTTCTGCAGCCGTTTCTTTACTCGGGCGGCTCAATAACGAGTCGTTTTTGGATCGACTAGTGACGGGCGATGAGAAATGGGTCCTCTACAACAATGTTCAGCGCAAACGGACATGGAAACAATCAGGTGAGCATGGTGACGCAATGCCAAAGGCCAGTTTGCACCCGATGAAGGTGATGCTCTCTGTTTGGTGGGATTGCAAGGGCATAATCTATTTCGAGCTTCTCCCCGCTGGTGAAACGATTGATTCGGACAAGTACTGTCGCCAATTAACCAATCTGAATCGAGAAATAAAAGAGAAACGTCCGATTTTGTCAAATCGCAAGGGAGTCGTCTTTCATCACGACAACGCCAGACCACACGTTTCGAAAAAGACGCTGCGCAAACTGAAGAGCCTGAAATGGGATGTCTTAACGCACCCACCGTATTCTCCTGATATCGCACCATCTGACTATCACTTGTTCCGGTCATTGCAAAATTATTTAAATGGAAAAAACTTTGACTCTTTGGAGGCCTTAAAAAACGGCGTCTCTTCGTTCTTCGAATCTAAACCGCGCAGTTTTTATGATCGAGGCATCCGTATGCTGCCAGAACGTTGGGAAAAGATTATAGAAAATGATGGAGAATATATCATTGATTGAATAAAGATTTTTGTTTGCCTAATCACTGTGTGACTTTTACTCACAAACTCCGCACGAACTTTTGCACTCACCCAATATATAAACGTAAAGTCGCCTCCGCTTCCTCTTTAAGGGGGGACGGGTGTAACTTCATAATTTTAAATGGAATCTCCTATAAAATGTTGCATTTTGGATTCTACGGGAAGAAACAAGTAAATTTTATCTGAAACATTTGTTTAGAAAATGCTTCTATCAAAAGTTATAAGCATTTAAACCTTTAGCGATTTCATTCATGATTGAACTCCATTGATATAAAGTTGCGTTCGCGATACAACAAAAACAAAAAAGACCTTAGAGTACATACTTGATGTTAACCAAAAGAAACATAAATAAACACATTTATCTGTATGATCTATATTTACGTTTCCCGATAAATGTGGTTATTTATGTTTCTTTTGATTAACATCAAGTATGTACTCTAAGGTCTTTTTTGTTTTTGTTGTATCGCGAACGCAACTTTGTGTCAATGGAATTCAATCATGTATAAAATCGCTAAAGGTTTAAATGCTTATAAGGTTTAAATGTTGATATTTTGTTAGAAGCATTTTCCAAACAAATGTTTCAGATAAAATTTACTTGTTTTTTCCCGGAGAATCTAAATATGCAACATTTTATAGGGGGTTCCATTTAAAATTATGAAGTTACCCCCGTCCTCCCTTAAAGGGGAAGTGAGGGCGACTTTACGTTTACAGTTAGAGAGGCCTCTCGAATACATGAAACTTCCTTATGAACAATTTTTTTATTTGATAAATATTTTTAAAGTTATTGACTTGTAACACTTTACGTGGGCCACCCTGTATAAAGACCACAAGCGAACGAGTGACTTTTGCGGAAGGAAATGCAGCGCGATCTGGAACCGGCGCGCAACGACGGGCAGAGACGGCACTGTGCATAAAGTTTCGTTACTTCAGTTTCATCGTCGCTTGCCGGCAGAGATGCGAGAAGGATGCATTTGCATAATTTTCACCTGGGCGGCTGATGGAACGGGGAATGCAACGAAGGAAGAACGCGCGCGAGGTGGCACTGCAAGCCGCCAGCAAGCAGCACATGCGAAATACACGAGTAGCGAACGCAACACGTACGTACCGGGTGTCTCGTAATTCACGCGCGCGAGTGCACGGAAACGAAGGAACGAAGGAGCGTGCACAGCTATCCCGAGGCGCCCGGTAATTTCTTCCGATGGAAGGCTGATAGTCGCGCGGGCGCGTGCGAAACCGGCGAAATAGCTGCCTGGGGATTTCGTCGACTCCGGATAATGGAGATACCGTGTTCGGATCATTTAGGTATCCTCCTACCGACGATATAGCATATTTGGGAAGGTAGAATACCCACCATACACGCGGCCGTTGGATTACCACGTACGGTATCCTTGGGATCCCGCGAAGATCTCTCTCGCCGTTGTGTGCGAAGTACCTCTTTTTCCTTCCTTTCCTGGAATTAGTCGAACAATCGTCCAGCCAGTTTTTTATCCAGACAGTATTCGCTCGATTCTTTCTTAATGTCTATCGGAGATTGCAGTTCACGGTGTTTACGTTACGGCAAGCGGGCTCCTTGTATGCGCTAGACTTCCGTCTCGCAAGTTCCATGTATTACCGTTGTGTGCGGGAGCGATAAATCATCAAACCGGGCGAAAATAACGTATAGAGATGCGCGCTCGTAGGGGAAGTTCGCGGGTGGCGGTGTGCTTTACTACGTGCTAAGGACGGAAAGCAGTGCAGCTCGCGCGACATAAAATATAAAACTTCATGCTATCCGGGACGATGCGCGTTACGTGTGGGTGCATCAACGTACGAAGCACACTCGGAACCAGCGTGACTGATGCGACTTTGCCGTGCAGACGCCGGATCGCGCGATTCTTCATCCCCCGCGTTGAACGCGTGTCGAAGGCGGTCGTGTTTAACGCCCTTTCAAAAGGCGCGATCTAAAATATTTGGCAACACCTTTAACAGACGGCCTCGACACACCGTCTACGTCCGTGTCATCTTGACTTTAGAGACCGTGACATATAAAACTTTTCAGAGAGAGATTTGCTCTTCTTCTTAACCCTCTCCGGTTGACTTCCCTCCTCCTTAGCTCCTTGCGACGACTTTACCTCGTCATTGTGCTTCACTCTAGTCGATCGCACAAACGAACTTTCGCATGCAACTGATACCAAGCCGTATGTAAATATTAGGAGAATAATTTAGTTTTGAGGATTTTGCAAGAGATGGCACTAATGTCATTTTTGTCGAAGACATTCCAATCACAGTTATTGTTATTGGGTATGGGAATAAGTTTCCGCCCGTTTTAAATACAAATTAGTAGTTTATTTAAACAAAAAAATATAAAATGATTTTATTCAAAGTATGTTCCATTGGAAACGACAACTTTCTCCCATCTTTCAGGTAGTAAACGGATTCCTCGAAGAAAAAATCAAGTTCTTTTGACTCGATCCATTCATTAAGCCATTTTTCGATACCTTTATGAGAAGTGAACCGCTCTCCAGAAAGGACGTCGATTGCATTGACCGAAATAAGTGGAAATCCGAAGAAGCAATATCTGGTGAATGGGGCAAGATTTCCCAATTCAATCCTTCCAAGTATTTTTGGACAGGTTTTGTAACGTGGGGCCTAGCGTTGTCGTGTAGCAGAATCAGCTTGTTGTGCCTATTATCCCGTTTCTGTCGTTTCTTTTTTAAAGCTCGGTTCAAACGTATTAACTGCAGTCAGTAACGATCCCCAGTGATGGTTTCGGACGGTTTTAGAAGCTCATAATAAATAATGCTCTTCTGATCCCACCAGATGCATAACGTAACTTTCGAACCGTAGATATTCCCGTTTTGGAGTTGATGGACCTGGTTTACCTGGCATCATCCATGATTTCAGTCGTTTGGGGTTGTCGTAGTAGATCCATTCTTCATTGCCAGTGACAATTCGATGCAGAAAACCCTTCCTGTTTGTCTTTGAAGCAGCATCTCGCACCAGACGTCTTTCAATATCTCCCTCCTTCAATTGATGTGGCACCCAATTTCCTGATTTTTGGACATTCTCAACGCATATAAACGTTTTCCGACGGTAGATCTATCACCATTTAAAAAATAGGTTTGGAAAGTCTTCGAGCGTTCGACTCGGATTTTCTTCGAGTAAATCTTGTAGTTGTGCATCTTCAAATTTTTTAGGTGCCTCTTCGCTTTCTCGGTCGCTCACGTTATAATCACCACTTTGAAGACGCCGAAACTACTCTTTACACATGGTACTTGACGGAGCATGATCGCCGTAAATATCAACAAGCATTCGATGCGTTTCAAGAGCACTTTTCTTCAGAATATAGCAATGGAGTAACACTTCCCGCAAAATGCTGCTTCGTTGGGATAAATGTTGCCATTTTCGACGTGAAAAAAAATATGATGTTTACGCTTCAAACTTGTTCAACAAACAAATGTTTACTACTGCGATTCAAAGCTCACAAATAGTACCACTAGCGATATCTTTCTGAAAAGAGCGTAAACTTATTTCTATACCTAATATTTAGTGGTTTGATATCAGTTCATGATATTTAGTCATTTACTAACAAAAGACACAGTAAAAATTGTGTTAATACTATCTTCAAAATGGAGCTTCTTAAAGAGCATTTTCGACATGCGTTGCTCTTGTTTTTTAATCAAAAGAAAACGGCGGCCGAAGGTCATAGAATACTGATAGAAACTTATGGTAATATTGCTCCATTAATTAAGACATGTGGATATTGGTTTAGACAATTCAAAAGTGATGATTTCAACTTTAACGACAAAGATCGCTCAGGACAACCAATAAAACTTGAAAATGCAGATTTGCAAGAATTATTGGATAAAAATCCAGCGTAGTCCACTTCAGAACTTGCCAAAGTATTAAACGTTGCTCATATAACAGTTATTAAACGTTTACATGATATAGGAAAAATTCACAAAGAAGAAAAATGGGTTCCATATCAATTATCGGAAAATGCCATTGCGAACCGATTGAACATTTGCATTTCGTTGATCGCCAGACAAAAAATGAAGAGCTTTTTTTATCGAATTGTTACTGGGGATGAAGAATGGATCTATTTCGACCCCAAACGAAAAAAATCGTGGATTGATCCAGGTCAACCAGTAACATCCACTTCGAAGTGCAATATTCGCGGTTCAAAGGTATTGCTGTGTATTTGGTGGAATCAAGAACGTGTTGTATACTATAAATTTAAATTCAAATGAAATTGTCACCGCTGATCGTTATTGACAACAATTATATAAATTGAAGTGAGCATTTGGGCCAAAAACGATCATCAATTGCGAATAAACGATGTAAAGTGATCCTTCTTCACGATAATGCTTGACCTCATGTTGCATTATCAGTGAAGCAAACGCTATTAGAGCTGAAATGGCAAGTTTTACTGCATCCCGCGTGTTCTTCAGACATTGTTCCATCTGATTATCACTTGTTCCGGTCGATGCAATATGCTCTAGAGGATACATACTTTCATAACTTCGAACTAGTGCAAAAATTTGTTAAAAATTTTATCAACTCCAAAGAAGAATCTTTTTATTGTCGCGTAATTCATTTTTTGCCAGAAAAATGGAAAGAAGTTGTAGAAAACGAAGGAAAATATTTTGATTAACCCATTAAGGCTCATCCTTAGACCAGTAGAGATATGAAAAAAATAACTATTGGGTTTCTGGCATAAGTCCTAGCAATGATTATTGGTGTTTCAAATTTGTTGAAAAAAAACTGTTTTCACAAATTGTTGTAAATAAATGAAGAAAAATTAATTTTTGAAGTAGTAATAATCATTGTTAGGATCCATGCCAGAAACCCAATAGTTTTTTCATATCTCTACTAGTCGAGGCATGGGCTGGAGCGAATACATCCATATAGAGATTGTTTGTAATTTTTTAACAACAAATAAAGCGGAAAATCGAAGATGTAACACATATTTCCTTAGAGATTTTTCCCGTAGAATCAGTTGGCGTGGTTAGTTTTTCGGAAAAATTAATTTTTCTTAATTTGTTTACAACAATTTGTTTAAAAAACATTTTTTCAACTAATTTGAAGCACCAATAATCATTGCTAGGACCCATGCCAGAAACCCAATAGTTACTTTTTTCATATCTTTACTGATCTAAGGATGCGCCCTAATTGGTTAAGATATTCGTTCATTATTTTATTTAAGTAAATCACTTTTTGAGAAAAAAACTCTCGAAACTAAACCACACTCTTAATACATATAAGAGAGAGAAAAAAGTTTATTGTTTTCCGAGTTGAATTTTTATAAATTAAATACAAATTATTATGAAGCGAGGGCCAGCAGAATTTCTGCGTGACTTCACTTAGAGCGACTTGACTGACGAGAACAAAGACCCGACAGAAAAAAGTTACACAATTTATTCTTTTCGGCGCGTTCAACATTACATATGTACACACTTCGTATTTGTCAGCAATTTTCGAGTCGACCGTGACTCAACGAGTCTACTGAAGTGCCTCTTTAAGGTAGACAAATTTCCATCTCGCGTGGAAGAGTCTACGATCACGACAGAGCTCTCCGCGCGTCCGATGTAACTCCTCTGCCGAGTCTAGAAGAGAGAGTAGAGCACTTGAGCAGGTAGAACACTAGCGTGCTCCGGAGGTCTCGGCGAGCTTTAATGGGGCTGGCCGGTTTTATAAGTGAACTCCTGTATCCGGAGTCGGCCCAGCTCTCTCTCCCTCTCCCTCTCTCTCTCTCTCTCTCTCTCTCTCTCTCTCTCTCTCCCCCTCCCTCTCCCCCTTTCTCTCTTTTCCTCTTTCTCTCTCCCTCTTTCCCTGCCTCTGCTGTCCCCTTTGTCTCTCTCACTCTCCCACTCTCTTCTCTCTCTTCCTTTCCATCCGCAACGGGCCGTTTCCTTTTCTTCTGCCACCCTTGTGTGTATCGCGCGTAGCTTCTCATTCTTCACTTTCCGCGCCGTCGTGCCGCTCCACGATTCCTTCGCGCTTTATACGTATTCTTACGAGGCAAGTTCATCCACTCGGCACATCCCACTTGGGATCCGCGAGCGCGCAAAGAAATGATTTACATACATGAGAATCAGCGGTATACAAATTTGCACTTGAGTCACAGCGCCTCGTGCTTTACACGCGGATTATAGTCACCAAGAAAAGCGAACGCGGCCGTGGGCGCGTGCGATTTTTCATCTCGATTCTTTACTTCAAACGAACGGCGAACTGAATCGCGGTGACGTCACCTGGCTTGGATTTAAGCGGGCTTGATTCCCGTATTTGCTCTCTATACGTCAAATATTTGGAATTGGGAGATTGGAACTAGATCGAAAAAAAGCGAGACCGAAAGAAAGTTGCATGAGATAACGCATGCACATGTCCGCGATGCTTCTTCGACGCGCGAACGAACAATTTTTCCCTTCTTCCCCGAAAAAAACGAGGAATAGATTAAAAAGGCTTGCGGCTAGCGAAAGCAATTTTGCCTAAAATTTCCCAATGCGCGAGTGTGTCGCGATGAAAAGCAAAAAAAAAAAGGGAAGAAGCGCATCAGCGACAGCTTGCGTTTCGCCGGGCAGTTTGCGACTGACTTTTTTAGGTGCGAAACTTTCAGCGACGAATTTAAAATAAAGCTTAAAAAAGCACAGGGAAACGAGTCACGATAAGCTTTCGATTAAAGTTCGATTTAGCCATTAACGGGCACACTCCACACCTGAAAGCTCAAGCCGTAAATAACGTGCCGGCCACGGTATTTATCGACCAAACTTTGTAGTGTCTTAATTAAGGGCGCTAAATCACGGTTTCTTGCTTGTCCGATTACAAAGAACTCCGGTGAAAGCAACGCCTCAAGCGCCGATATTTGTCCGAAGGTATTGGGTCTATGCATAATTCCGTAGCGGAATTCCGACAGGTGTCGTTCGCAATTGTTTTTCCGCTCGCACATGTGTCAAACATATGAAGTGTCGTACATTAAGTGAAAGCTGGATTTGTGCCGACATTTTAAGAAAATATTCATCGAGATCCGTGACGTATACGAAGTTTAATTATATTTTGAATATGGAAGGAGAAAACATGTATTTTCAGTGCATTTCGCTTTTTTATTTCCGAAAAGGCAAAAGCGCCTCGCAAACTCACAAAAAGATATGCGCCGTGTACGGAAAGAATGCCGTAAGCGAAAGTATGTGTCGGAAGTGGTTTGCGAAATTTCGTTGGGAGATTTTGATCTCCAAGATGCTTCTCGCTCTGGTTGGCCAGTCACTGCTGATGTCGATCAAATCAAGGCTTTAATCGACTCCGACCGGCATTTGACGACTACAGAGCTCGTACATAACCTCAACATTGACCAATCAACTGTTTCGAGACATTTACGGAAGCTTGGGATGGTAAATGAGCTTGATGTTTGAGTGCCGCACGAACTGAGCGAAAAGAATTTAATGGACCGAATTTCAGCTTGCGATTTGCTGCTCAAACGTCATCAAAACAATCCATTTTTAAAGCGGATGATCACTGGCGATGAAAAGTGGATTGTCTACAACTATGTCGCTCGAAAAAGATCATGGTCGAAGCGCGGGGAGGCTGCTCAGACGGTCGCAAAGGTTGGATTACACTCGAAGAAGGTCATGCTCAGTATCTGGTGGGATTGGAAAGGAATCGTCTATTATGAGCTGCTGCCACCCGACAAAATGATTGATTCGACCAAGTACTGCTCACAACTGGCCAAATTAAAGCGAGCAATCGATCAGAAGCGGCCCTAATTGGCGAACAAAAAGGGCGTTGTGTTCCACCAAGACAACGCTAGACCACACGTTTCTCTGATGACCCGGCAAAAGTTATTGCGGCTTGGGTGGGATGTTTTGGTGCAACCACCGTATAGTCCGGACCTTGCACCTTCAGACTATCACTTGTTCCGGGCGCTACAGAACAATTTGAATAATAAAACCTTCAGTTCCCTGGACGTCTTCAAAAACCACTTGGATGACTTCTTTGCCTAAAGATCTCAGGACTTCTATGAAAGAAGGATAATGAAGCTCGTGGAGAGATGGCAGAAAGTCATTGAACAGAATGGAACATATTTAGTTGATTAAAATCGTTTTTTTTTTGCTAAATATTTTGGGTTTGAAATTTATGCGATTTTCGCCACGGAATTATGCATAGACCCAATACAATTGTTCAATTAGACATGCGATAAGAGACAGAGCGATCGACCGATCGGCCGGCCGGCCGACTGATCGATGTTCGATTTCACGTCGTTTTAATCCTCAACATCTAGCTGCGACACTTCTCCCGCGTCTCGTCTATACCCGCTTATGGGGAACCGTTTATGAAAAGAGCGCAATATCGTTATCGAGAAGATGCACCGTCGCGACGTGCCGGCCGAGAGAACGGCGCTGTATGAAAGAGCGCCTGCGATACGATGCGGGCCGTTTTCAATAACCCGCGCATACTGATTAGAAATGGATTTCCGTAGCCATGTAAATGCAGCTGTCGAGTTAACTGATCGTTCGCGACATGTTGCAATATCCTATGGTACGTTGTTGGCGATTCGCTCACTGTCTTCTGATGTGGTAAGAGAGAGAGAGAGAGAGAGAGAGAGAGAGAGAGAGAGAGAGAGAGAGAGAGAGAGAGAGAGAGAGAGAGAGAGAGAGAGAAAGAGAGAGAGAGGGAAAAAGAGAAAGAGGGTGAAAGCAGAGGTTGATGGGTGAGAGGAAGGGGGGGGACTAAGATCGTATATCTAAAGGGAAATGCCAATACCATATAGGTCGTCTCGATCGAAGTCTTATGAATTGTGAGCGATCATCACGCGTATCGATTTACTTTTAATCCCGCTACTGCCTTAATCAATACGGGCGCTGTGCGTCGCCGCGAAATTAATTTGGAGCGTTCGCGATATTGACGGCCCGCTTTAATTACGCTGCTGCGCCGCAATTCCTTCATATCGGCGGAAAGAAAGGAGCGGAAAATAAGAAGAAGAAGAGAAGAGGAGAGAACACTTGGTATTAAAAGGCGTATGTATGTGCACGTCTACTATTGAATCGGCAATTAGGTCGTTGTAAAATGCTCTCCCCTCCCCCCAACAGTCGGACGCTTTTCATCTCTGAAAAATCGACAAAAAAAGACGCAGCAAAGAGCGTCGAGTGCTACAATTAAATTAATAATCTATTTCACGGATTCTTAAATTATCGACGTATATTATGAAATATATACATTTATCCCGTTTGAAAGAGAAATAATTCATCAATTTGGCGTAATGAGTGCTTCCATGTATAATTTACAAAATATTGAGAGTAATACTGAGACGATTCACGATAAAACGATTATGCGAAGCCACACGACGACCGATGGTGTGAACGTCGCACACGTCGATAGACTCATGCTTTACTGATATTTAATCGCAGTTAAATATTCAAAGATGGTCGAGAGAACGTAAATTTTCCGCGCGCGCGCATGTAAACTAGCAAGGAATTGCAGCTAAATACGAAAATCTTAAGCTCGGCTTTATGTATTCCTTCATCTTTATTCTGTGATAAGTATAACAGGATTTCCGCTTAAGGGGATTAAGACCGAATGAAGATCAAAGATATAGATTATGGAAAGTTTAATGGTTAGATTGTCCTCTAAATGAATGATTAAAGCCCCGTTCCCAATTTCTATTCCCCGCGGCTCTCTGGAATTCCAATATCCAATTTGATTTAGTAAGATCAAACGAGGTATTCCGGCTAGTGCTATTTCAACGCGATACCGTAAAATTTGCGTATAACACTAATAGGCACACATATATACACATTCTCTCTCTCTCTCTCTCCCCTCTCTCTCTTTCTCTCTCTCCCTCTCTCCCTCCCTCTCCCTCTCCCTCTCTCTCCCTCTTTCTCTCTCTCTCTCTCTCTCTCTCTCTCTCTCTCTCTTCCTCTCTCTCTCTCTCTCTCTGTCCAACAATTTACCCATATAATTATAATTTAAACCGGTTATCGATGTACTTAACCAATTTACACGCGTAATATAGTCGCTATACATGATGTTTAAAAAAATGGTTCAAAACAGATAGCACACTCACGAAAATCTATAAAAAGAGATTAAACAAAGAACATCAAGTACTATAATTAAATTAATAATCGGCTTCACGAATTTTTAAATTACCGACCGAATTATATTATGCTGAAACACACGCCCGCACATTAACACATTGCTTACTATTTACCCCGTTTAAAGGAGACATTATTTACGGATTTAACATAATGTGTGCTTTCATCTGCCCTTTAAGAGCAAATAGTAGTCACAAAATGGAGGAAAGAAGTTCTATTAGATCGTTCGGAAAGTAATTTCGGTTTTTTTAAATAAATGATGTTAGTTGTATTTTTAAGCAATTAACCTCATCCTAAACCAGAAAATCATTTTACATTTTTACGCACATCTCAAGCTTCATTTGAAAAAAAGTTATTTTGGAATCTGTCAAGTTGTTTTTGTTTGGTGTCGCATCAAAAATTGTAAAAACCAACATGAGCATTTTCGTTACATTTTACTTTTTTATTACCGTAAAGGCGAAAATGCAGCACAAGCAAGAAAAAGAATAGTGTGTCGTGTATGGAGAGAATGTGTTGACTCAACGCCAGTGTCAGAATTGGTTTTCGAAATTTTGTTCCGGGCATTTCGACCTCAAAGGCGTATCAAATTCTGAAAGACCAATTGAAGTTGATGAAGACCAAATAAAGGCATTGATGGACGCAAATCATCATTTAACAATACGAAAAATTGCTGAGAGATTGAATTTATCGAATTCGACCGTGTGAACATTTGAAACAACTTGGTTTCGTTTCAAAGCTCGATATTTGGCTTCCACATGTTCTCAAAGAAAGAGATTTGATTCGTCGCATTACCATTTGCGATTTGCCGTTGAAACGTGAGAAAAACGATCCATTTCTGAAGCAACTCATAACTGAAGATGAAAAATGGATTGTATACAACAATATTAAACGCAAAAGATCATGGAGCAGACGTGATGACTAGCTCAAAGCACATCGAAAGCTGATATCCACCAAAAGAAGGTGATGCTCTCTGTTTGATAGGATTGAAAAGAAATGATTTTTTTGAGCTATTACCAAACAATCGAATGATTGATTCGAATATTTATTGTCATCAAATGGACAAATTGAATGATTCCATCAAGCAGAAGAAACCAGAATTGGCGAACAGAAAAGGTGTTGTGTTTCATCATAACAACGCCAGATCTCACGTAAATTTAATGACTCGCCAGAAGCTGTTAGCGCTTGGACAGAATTTGCTATCGCATCCACCATATTCACTTGATCTGGCACCGTCCGATTATCACTTGTTTCGATCACTGCAAAATTCTTTGATAAAAATTTCGATTCAAATGAAGGTATCAAAAAGCACTTAATTCAGTTTTTTGCCAATATCAGAACCAGAAGTTCTTTGGATGTGAAATCTCCGAATGTTATTACCTCCAAAATGGCAAAAGGTGTTAGAACAAAATGGTCAATGCTTAACAGAATAAAACTTTTCTTTCTATTAAAAATATCGTTTTTTATTTTCATGCAAGAAACCTAAATTACTTTCCAAACAACCTAATAATAAACATGGGTCGAAAGATTGATATTCAAAGTTGAGAACAATTATTTATTTTAATTAAAGCAAGTGACCTACTCGCTTCTGGTTTGGTCGCTACAAAGGTTACAAAAAATTTCTTACATGTCCTCGTCCTAAATATGTCCTAAATACATAAATATGTAGAATTATGAACTCTTTCAAAAGTTCCCTGTTTTGTCCCACCTATTTGACAGGTACTTTGCATTCTTTGATGTAATTCGTCTATGTCATTTATCGGTGAAGAGAGCACACTACGCTCTTAAGAAATCCCCATAAATAAAGTACAGGGAATTTAAATCAGGAGAGAGGGCGTGATGACTGGTCCACCCCGTCCAATACATCTTTCACCGAGGGACCTATTTATAAGTTGTCGAACACTCCCTCCAAATAATTAGAACAAAGCCGGAAATTTTTGAAAAAGCTTACAATTCTGTGGCACGAAGATGTGAAGCGTGTGTATAAATAGGAGGAGAGCATATAAAAAATCTATAAACTTTGTAAGCTCCAAAAACGAGTAGTTCACTTGCTTTAATTAAAATAAATAATCGTTTACAATTATCGGACGATATTAATTTTTCGACTTATATTTATTGAAATTTTTTTCCACTTTTTTGTGTCTACTATCTGTCTTCAAAGTCCTGAATCCTTTTTTCTAAACACCCTGTATATTCGCGAAATTGTTTTCTCGCGAACTCGTTGAATTATCCAACGATTTTCTCCGCCAGTTACTTGCCGATTCATGCGGCCTAATCATTGAGCGCTCGCCATTTCCCGTAGTTTCCTCCAAATCGTTCGTTCCCTCGTGTTTTACTTTCCGCCGGCGCAAAAGTATATTAATTACAAAGCGAGCGCGGCTCCTCTCGTTATTCATCCGCAATTAGCCATTCCTCCGTCGACGAAACCGCGCTCCCTTGGAGGAGACATTTCCGCGCTCGGACAATGGACGCGCACACATTTCCTCAAATTCCTGTGCAAATCCACCGTGGCTGGAAACGGCGCTTCGTCTGTTTCTCCGTCATAAGCTTTGAGCCCGTCGGTACGACCAGCAAGCGGAATATTTGCCGAAGTCGAGAGCACGCCCGGCTATACTATATTCCGGCTAGCCTATATCCTCCACACACGAACAATTTCAATTATCTTCTGTGCGGAATTCGCGAGTAACAATCTGGCAAGGTCTCCGAAAAAAGCGTACCGAGGAAAAACATATCCTCTGTGAAAGAGCCAACGATTTTCTAGTCGGAACGTTAAAGATGCCGATCTTTTCCCGTTACGTCAGCCGTGCGCCCTCTGCTGCCGCGTTCAATTAGAATATTTTCCGTTGCTGTGACTCATACCTTTGTGTAAGAGAAGCGAAGCATTACTCTTTCTTTCCTACTCTTCCTTTTTCTTGTGTCTTTTTCATGAAGAAACAGCATCGCGTCGCACCAGGTCAAAGCAGAAGCGGACGAGGAGAACTCGCGAGATAGAGTCGGCCAGTAGAATCTGTCGTTCGCGCATCGAAACTCACTTCTTTTTATACTTTGTGATCAAACGTCGCCGATACGTACTCATTAGTGTATTGAACTAGTTTAAATTGACCGTCGATTACCTTTGATTGCACCGTTTTGCGAATTTAATACGCGTGCGCGTTCATGCGGGACGCGAAAGCGATTCGCATATTTTTAACGTATGCGTGACACACGCATACGCACACACAAACGTACACACAGGCATTCGTTACATAAAACAAAATATTAAATACATATCCACATCGTCCTGGCAGAGTGAGTGACGCAAAACATCGTGGGGAAATTGAACGTTTTACTTTTTTTTCAATAGCGATTTCATTGTAGCGATACGCACCTTGTATGTATTAGAAGCGTGATTTAGTTTTAAGGATTTTGCCAGAGATGATTTTGTCGAAGACTTTCCAATCACTGCTTTAAACACTTACTAACAATAGTCGCAGTAAAAATTGTATTAATACCATCTTAAAAATGATGCTTCCTAAAAAGCATTTTCGACATGCGCCGCTTTTGTTTCTTAATCAGAAGAACACAACGGCTGAAGGTCATAGAATTCTGATAGGAACTTATGGTGATATTGCTCCATCAATTACGAAATGTGAATATTGGTTTAAACGATTCAACAGTGGTAATTTCAACGTTAATGACAAAGATTGTTCGAGATAACCGATAAAGCTTCAAAAATTTACAGATTTGCAAGCATTATTGGACAAACAACCCACTTCAGAACTTGTCAGGGCATTAAATGTTGATTGTACAACAGTTACTAAACATTTATATGATATGGGAAACATTCATAAAGAAGGAAAATGGATTCCATATCAATTATCGGAAAATGCCATTGCAAACCGATTGAACATTTATATTTCGTTGATCGCCAGACAATAAATGAAGAGCTTTTTTTATCAAATTGTTACTTGGGGAAGAATGGATCTATTTCGATAATTCCAAACGAAAAAAATCGTGGCTTGATTTAGGCTAACTAGTAGCATCCAGTTCGAGCTGCAATATTCATGGTTCAAAGGTATTGCTGTCTATTTGGGATCAAGAAGGTGTTGTATACTATGAATTTAAATCCGAAATCTGAATGAAAATATCACCGCTGATCATTATCGACAATAATTATACATTTATAATTATAATTATAAATTGAAGCTAGTATTGGACCAGAAACAGTCATCAGTTGCGAGTTAACTATGCAAAGTGATCCTTCTTCACGACAATGCTCGATCTCATGTTGCATTATCAGTGGAGCAAACGCTATTAGAGATGGAATGGGAAGTCTTACTGCACCCCGCGTATTCTCCAAACATTGCTCCATCCGATTATTACTTGCCCCGATCGATACAATATGCTCTAGCTAGAGGATATACACTTTCGTAAGTTCGAACAAGTGCGAAAATTTGTTGAAAATTAGACCAACTCCAAAGAAGAATCTCTTTATTGTCGCGAAATCCATGTTTTGCCAAAAAGATGGAAAAGAATTATATAAAACAAAGGAAAATATATATTTTGATTAAAATATTCGTTTATTATCTTGTTTAAGTAAATCGCTTTTTGAGAAAAAGAAACCCTTATTATAATGTTGCTCCATCAATTAAGGTATGTGAATATTTTGTTTATTATTATATTGGTTTAGACCGAGGTTTCCCAACTTTTTTTATATTTCGCACCCCTAAAAATTTATTAATGAATTTTCGCACCCTCTACAAAAAGAAATTATTCGTATGTTTCATGGTAAAAATTAATTGTTAGGGTTTTAAGGTAAGAAGTTAATTTATAATAATTTATTATTACAAAATATTGTTTTATAGAAATTAACTATCATTCTAATATTATAAAATGATTATCCATGGTATCAAGCTTTACATAGATAATAAATATATACGTACAGATACGTAAAAAATATATAATTAATTTGATGATAAAAATGCCGGATTATTTCAGAATTCATCTTAATCATTATTAATTAAAATCACTCTTCGTACCCCCAAAAAAAGTTTTTCGCACTCCAGGGGGTGCGAGCACCCCCGGTTGGGAATCTCTGGTTTAGACGACTCAAAAGTAGTGATTTCAATGTTACGGACAAAAATCGCTCGAGACCAGCAAAAAAACTTGAAAATGCAGATTTGCAAGCATTATTGGACAAAAATGCAGCACAACCCACTTCAGAACTTGCCAGAGCATTAAATGTTGATCGTACAACAGTTACTAAACGTTTAATCAGAGCTCGGCAAAGTTTAGAACTTTCGGCCGATTTTCGGAAGCTACGCCTTCTATCTCCCCTTACCGCGCGGCGGATCCAGCAACTGGCGGCGGCTTGCGACTTCAGGACCGTTGAGATCATAAGGCGCATCTATGTGGTGCCTACTAAAAATGCGTTCGGGGAGCGCGTCGATCAGCGCTAACGCGTCATTCAACCCTTGTACATGTAATGAGCGATAAAGATAGAATAACGTGTTAACGTTGACAATGCGCTCCTTTAACGCACCTTAAAGGCTGAAAAATAAATGTATCGATATACAACTATATGTATAATATTTCGTACAAATATGTACAAATATATACTTGTATAAGTATATAGGTATATATTTTTTTTCTTATATTTTTATAATTAGAAGGTAATAGGTTTCCTCGTCACCCATGAGGTACTATTGCCGACGCGTCTTTTTTTTAAACCACATAGATGCGCCTTATGATTTCAACGGTCCTGAGGTCAGTTGCTGGATCCGCCGCGCGGTAAGGGGAGATAGAAGGCGTAGCTTCCGAAAATCGGCCGAAAGTTGTAAAGTTTGCCGAGCTCTGGTTTACATGATGGGGAAGATTCACAAAGAAGGGAAATGAGTTCCATATTATCAGAAATTGCCATTGCAAAGCGGTTGAACATTTGCATTTCGTTGATCGCCAGACAAAAAATGAAGAGTTTTTATATCGAATTGTTACTGGGAATAAAACATGGATCTATTTCGATAATCCCGATGAAAAAGTCATGAGTTGATCCAGGTCAACCAGCAGCATCTACTTTGAGCTGCAATATTCACAGTTCAAAGGTATTGCTATGTATTTGGTGAAATCAAGAAGGTGTTATACAGTATGAACTTAAATCCGAATGAAACTATCACCGCTGATCATGATCGATAACAATTATGCAAATTAAAGCGAACATTGAATAAAAAATGATCACCAATTGTGAATAAACGACGCAAAGTGATTCTTCTTCACAACAATGCTCGATCTCACATCATCAGTGAAGTAAATACCATTAGAGCTGGAACGGCAAGTCTTACTGCATGTTCTCTAGACATTGCTCCATCCGATTATCTTGTTTCGATCGATACAATATGCTCTAAAGGATACACACTTTCGTAACTTCAAACAAGTGCGAAAATTTATTGAAAATTAGATCAACTCCAAAGAAGAATCTCTTTATTGTCGCGAAATTCATCTTTTGCCAAAAAGATGGGAAAAAGTTGTATTTTTATAAAGCAGAGGAAAATATTTTGATTAAAGTATTCATTCATTATCTTGTTTAAGTAAATCAGTTTTTGAGAAAAAGAGTACTCGAAACTAAATCACGTTCCTAATATATTCTCCGCCATTCCCAGAAAAGAATTGATATTTCTTCTCGAAGAAACGCGATACTTTGTGCTGTGAGATACGCGGTCTCGCGTGCGCGCGCGATCGAGGACGAATTAAGCAACTTTCCAAGAGTTAGCTTGCCTCCTCGAAGGTTCTCGTTTAGAAGCTCGCGACGCAACAGCATATTTTATGCGCGCTATGAATTATTTAGATTCCACATAGCCGTGGCTGAATAAATTGGATCGGCGACGACGTAGGCGCTCGTAAATATTTTCTCGGCACGCTTAAAAGTGCCTTTAAGTGCGCGCTAGTGCCTAAGTGTACGCATAATTTGCGAATCATTACGCGTACCGTAAATGGAGCGCGGATCGCGTTCCGCTGCGAATAATGATTTCAATTTGTTGACACTTTCTCGCACGGAATAACATCCTAATCGTACTTTATGCATTTCATTCAATATGCGAAGAGAGTGAGAGAGAGAGAGAGAGAGAGAGAGAGAGACAGAGAGAGAAAGAGAGTAAGGGAGAGGGAGGTTGCAGCTATCGAATCCGCAGTTAGCGACTTTGAAAACAATTAACAAGTTAACTCTGATTAATTACATCCTCGTGAATTATTTGCCTCTCATTATCTCGTATTGTTGCGTCACACAACGAGGTGGATCGATGGAAGAAAGAAGCGGCTTTGTACGCGAGCATCAAAAGCAGTTCATTAAAGAGCGACGAAAGAAATAAATTTCGTTCTCTCGTCCCTCTTTCCCTCTGCTACCCTCCCTTTCGCGCGGCGTGCCCTCTTACATTGCGTAACGAACTAAAAGCCGGGGAAAGATAGGGGCGAAATAAAATACGAATCTAAAAAGGTAATTAGTCGTGAAAGCACGTTTGCGCGAAGGATCAGAATGCAAGCCTCGCAATAGAAAACCGCTTTCAGCCGGCCCAGCTGGATTCTTCTCAATGAGATTACCGTCGGCCGCCCCCGTTTGCCGTTCTCCTTCATCATTTCTTGCGAAGTTAGCGAATCGAGATAAAACATGTTAATACGACTCGCTCGCGATCTCGAGAAAAATTTTCTCGAGGAGTTGCGGATCCGCAGAAATCGTTAATTGCTGCGTTAAGAGCGCTCGGTAAGAGCGACATTTCGTCGTTGGCGGAAGGAATAACGTCGAGTCGTCCGAGGAAACGTACGAGTCGGCGTTGCCTCGTAAATTCACGAGTACGTCGCGTGATCAACGGATGATATCGGAGTTTGCGTTTATCAGAACAAAGTGCTGCTCGCTGCCGATTAGAGGGGATGGGATGGGCGATCCCCGTAGCGTTAACGCGGACACGAATCTAAGTTTTGCACACGTCAGAACATACACGCGGCTCTGAAATTTACACGGATCACGCGGCTCCCGGAAGCGAACGGAAAGGTTGATTACGACGTTATCGCGGCGGTCACAGTTACATGCAGGCGGCCGGGCTACCGGCGCGGATTCACCCCGCGCTGTGTTCGGCGGAGCAGGAAGGGCTTCCTCGCTCACGAGGATGTCGTTTTCCGATAAATTCAGGTCACTCGAGTAATCGAAGGGGGTGCATTAATTGGCTCTCGTTGAGAATTGAGTTACGATCGTGTCAACCGGCCGGCTGCCGCTCGTATTCTCCGATCAAAAAGCAGCGATGTGTTGTAAAGCTGCGGATGTAAAATCACAGCGGCCTCTCAGCAAACTCACTCATTGTTGCGATCAGCACTCACCCGATGTACGTTCGCGTGAATCCCTCTTCTCATGCACTTACTCTCTCTCTCTCTCTCTCTCTCTCTCTCTCTCTCTCTCTCTCTGATTAATCTAACGCGCGTATTGCCGAATCGAATGGCAGCGAAATCGTGTCGGGCAAAATCGCCCGCGTACTCTGAAGCGTAGGCGGATAAATAAGCAGAGAGCTTCTACGGTACGAATCAAATGAACCGGTTGACGGGAAAACGCGGCATCGCTCGTGCCACTCTCTCTCTCTCTCTCTCTCTGGCTCTCTGGCTCTCTGGACGGAGAATTACAGTAATCACAGATGACTCTCGAAATGTTTGATATCGCAACCGGAGCCAAATAGGACATGAACCATTCGATCCTAGTGGATCCCGCAGCCATTCGTCAAGGTCTAGCTCTGACAGACTGTAAACTTCGCAGCGCGAAGCCGCTCGATCTTCTACGTGCCAGACTCGATTTCACTTTGGCGTGCTTTATATCGGTCCCGAGTTACTCAGCGTTTTTATGAGCCTCCATTTCCTTCCGTCCCTTCCCGCGTCTTTTTCGTGCTCACGAAGGTGAGCGCGCGTTCTCGTGTGCCCTTCTCACGTAAATGTGCTGCGCGGCACGAGTCGCTGCCTCCGCTCGCTTGCGCGGACGGGTCGAATCGTCTGTCTTGATTGCTCTCTCCGCTTCGTTGTTCGCAAGATGCCGAGGCTTTTTGCGCTTGATACGCGCGCGCGCGCTCACGCGCGCGGCGGATGTAAAAAGGGTCTAATAAAGCTTCTTCTTCGCTCGCGCTCCGATGACATAAGCGAGCGGCGCGGACAGGTATATGTATGAACGGGTTTTGCCGCTTTAGGTATGCAGGAAACGACGGTGGGTCGTGCAACTTCGCGGACATTAACTCCAGACTGCTGCGGTTAAATTTAGACAACGTTGTTGCAGCCTCGGTTCGAGCCTGATGAACGAACGGTGCTTTATGGTTTGTGTGAATAATAATGGAGTCGTTTCTCTCGTGCGACAAAATTTTAGTTCTACATTGACTCTGTGGGTTTCATGGGACTTGTATCGATGGAACGCCTCGAGATATAGCAATTTACTACACAAGCAGTTGTTCTTTGATGCTACAAATAATTACTTGGCGTCGTTTTGCAGACACTTGTTTAGGAATTGTTTAAAATCTGATTATTTCTTTATAATTTATTTGCGATAAATCTTTATTCCAAAGGAGGAAAGTTAATAAGAGCGTTTTTCTGTGTCCACAGGATTTTCAAAAACAATTTTTTTGTATTTATAATTATTAAAAATGTCACAAATAACAAATTAAGGGAGGAAAAATTCGATCCATAAAGACAAAATTAATTATTAGTCTAAATATATCACTATGGCATCTAAACCCTCTCTAATAAACTAATTTTCGTTTATTATACTTCTCTCTGCTATCATATTAACGTCATCTTAGACTATCAAGAGATTTGGAAAATAATATGGATGCTGCTGCTCATTATTTATCCTGCTGGGAGCAAATGAAGATGGAGAAAGAAGAATCGTCGAATTCTGAGCAATCACCATCAAAAGATGTTCAAAAATCACGATCGTAGTATTTAATATATGCAAGAAAAAGAGAAACAAAAAATAAAAACAAAAAACTTAAAGAAAAAATTAAAAAACAAAATAAAAAGAAAGAAATTATGTTGTTTAGTAGTAATAGAAAATTCTTAGCTTTAAATTTCGCATCGACCGGAACAACATTTCAGATCTAAATATTTTCCCGCCTTTTTGCTATTTTAAAATGTTGGCATTAATGATTACAAAACGTCATATAGCAGGGCGGGGCAAGCGATATAACCTCAGAAATCGGTTCTGTTCACAATGGCTGTAATCAAAGAGCATATCCGATTCCATCCACTTAGCATTTCATCTCAACAAACACGCTGTTGAAGCTTCCGAGGTGATTTGTACTGCATAAGATGATAATGCTGTAAGTCATGCAACATATAAAAATTGATATAAAAAATTTCGCGCCGGAAATTTTAACATGAATGATCAACCACTAGATTCTAGATGAACTGTCACATTTGAATCGAACGAGTTGCAGAAATTATTAGAGCAAAATGTGATGCGAACTCAAAAATAACTTGCGGAACAGTTGGGAGTCAGCTAAAGAGCCATTTCTGATCGTTTGCATCAAATGGGAAAGATTCGGAGAGAAGGAAAGTAGGTGCCGCGTGAATTGACTGAACGGAACAAAATGTGAAAACCAGTCGAATGTACAGTATAAATGAAGCTGCAGTCAGGAAGACTGAAAAAAATCCCTGGAGCTTGACACAATAGCGAATAAGACCGGTCTCGGGCGGAAGAGGAAGACAAAATCAGTCGAGGATCGCAGAATCATCCAGGAAACAAAGAAGAATCCAACGATTGTTATCAGTCGTGTAATTTTAGGAAACGTTCAATTTAACATTTCCGAACGAACCGTACGCAGGAGACTCCGGAAAGCTGGGCTGCAGAATAGCTTTGCACTGCGTCGCCCTTTGATCTGAAAGGCCAATAAGATCAAACGTCTGGAATTCGCCAAAAAATACGTTGATAAGCCGCTGAACTTATGGAAGAAGGTGATTTGGAGACGAAATAAGTGTGACGAAAATAAGTTTGACCTGTTCAGTCATAAACAACGACTTTGATCGCGGGATTTTGGAACGGGTTTGGTTAAAGCCTGACGAGAAACTTTTGGATAAAAAGACGGAGGAGGCAATATTATGGTGTGGGTATTATGGTGCGTAATATAAATATTATTAATTTATAAATATTACGTAAAATTTATGTAATATTTATTACTTAGGATGTTATTTATAAAAATGTGGCAACAGAGCATATAAATAAGTCAGCGAAAAAATGGGGTGCTAATGTGGCCTCCCACTGAAACTGATATAAAAAATTGATTTTGTTTAAAATAACACAAAGTGTTTAGTTACGAAATTATATATTTATTCAAATTAAACTTTTAGGAGCGGAATAATAATGAATATAATGGCGAATTTTTTATATGGATATTGATTTACTTGTTAAGAAATACAATCTGCCAGAAAGACAGCAGTGTAGTGCAAACATAAGTGCAACAGTGGGCTACAGATTAGAATCGACTTTGGTGAGAAAACTTTGAAAAAAGACAGTATTTATCAACACTCTTATGGAGCCACATTACCAAAATGTCATGCTATTTCATTTAACTTTGCATAACTTGCAAGATGTATGTATAACCGAATAAAATATCAACTAACATACAAGTAACAACAATATATTCACTTACAATTATTCATATATAAATACATATATTCATATGATAATATGTTCAAATTTAAAAATAATAAGGAAACGTGTCTAATTAAATATTAAAATGTACCTTGGAAAACATTTCGAAATGCTCGAAAGTAAAAATGCGTTATAAAAAGTGCTAGGCTATTGTGTATTGATATATTAGCTGCGAACTACCGAATGGCGAACTACTGAACAAATGATTCCATAATTCATTGCTTATTAACGGAGGTATTGAAAGTGACCAATACCTACAATATCAACACCTACAAGGACTGTAATATCATCTTCTTCTTTATATTTTTTAATGTATCATTATATAGGGTGTCCGGGATCTTCTGGAAACAAAAAATTGTGAAGAAACTAATCAGATCAAACTGAAAAGAAAAGTCAAGTACTATTTTGCAAAAATTGCAATAATTATTAAGTTATTAATGATTGAAAATGACCACAAATGATCTAGAGACTCTTTTAATTGAGAACTTGAAAATTTACGTACTTATTTGCAAAATGGTAAAGGACTTTTTTGTTCAGAATGACCTAATTTACAATTATATGACAGCTATTGTATCTAGCGATAGATGAGTATATTAAACTTTGAACCTTGAATCTTAAACCTGTCGCTAGGCTCAATAACCGTCATATAATTGTAGGTTAGATCATCCTGAACAAAACAGTGCTTTACCGTTTTGAAATAAGTACAGAGTGTAACATGAACATATAGGTCAGTGACGGGTTGCCTGCCCCTATCCGGACGATAATGCAGAGGTTGTCGAAAAAGTCACTCGTTGACTTTATTGATAATAATATTTGCAATATTCCCAGTTATGACGAGTACAACTAATTTTGTATCGTGGTTGTTATGACAGTTCATCGACCGTTTATGACAGGAGTTAAGCCTCATTGAATTAAAAGATGTATAAAAAAGTAAGCCTGAGAAATATATATTACGGATTTAAACAGAGTAAATAAGAGTAATAGATAAAGAGATAAATGATATAACATATTTTCTTGTTTCACATAATTTTTTAATTTCTTTCTTGCGTTGAAAAGTTTGATAAGAATTGGACGGTATAGAAATATTTAAAAGTCTTATATACTATATTCCATCCATGTTTCTACAAAAGACTTCTGTAAAGGTATGGATCGATCAGAAACGCAGTATAAATATTGATTGCAACTTAATCGACAATACCTATCAAGCGACATATTTTCGGTACATCAGTCTTGTATCTTGATGCTTCTTTTATCGAAAATAGGATTTGATAGTTATCGTCGATCAGAAGCGATCTTTTATAGAAACATAGATGGAATATGATATATAAGACTTCTAAATATTTCTATACTGTTCTTTCTAATCTCGAATTTCTATCAAACTTTTCAATACAAGAAAGAAATTAGAAAATTATGTGAAATAAGAAAATATGTTATATTATTTATCTCCTTAACTATTACTCTTATTCACTCCGTTGATTAAATCCGTAATGTTTATTTCTCAGTTTCACTTTTTTAAACATTTTTTTTTAATTCAATAAGGCTCGACTCCTGTCATAAACGGTCGATAAATTGTCATAACGATCATAGTGCAAAGTTTATAGTTGCACTTATTATAACTGGGAGCACTACAAATATCATTATCAACGAGTGACTCTTCAGCAACCTCTGCATTATCGTCCGAATAGCAAGCATAGTCAACCTAACCTATATGTTGATATTACACTCTGTAAGCAAATGTTCAAGATATCAATTAAAAGAGCCTCTAGATTTGGTCATTTTCAACTATTGTAAATTTTACAAAATAATACTTTTCTTCTCAGTTTGATCTGGTTAATCTTTACAATTTTTCGTTCCCAAAAGATTTCGGACATCCTGTATAATATATGCAGGTAATCATTTGTAATATCAAACTAGGACAATCAAGTTAGGCCGGTATAGCGTTATATATCCCGGGATCCCCCGAGATTGGCGAAATTCGCAAGATTAATACTGAACGAAAATTTAGATTCGGCATAGGGGGCCGTTACAAGATGACTCCGCGGCGAAAATCCTGCGGGTAATGCGACACTTCGGCCGACCCAGTTCCATTCGTGCTGATCGCGATAAATGCGCACACCCCGTACTCCCGGTGCATCTGTACACGTTATGCGCTAAGGCGAGTGGCGGCGTATTTACCGCCGGAGCAAATATACGATACGTGCGCCGCGAACGTGATTAAGGCGCCGCGCCGCCGTGGCTTTCGAGCCCTGCACGTTACCTTCGTAAATACACTTTTCTGTTTGCCCGACTAATCTACCGCGGTTGCAAACGCGCACGTGAGCGTTCGGCTGACGTACGCTGACGCTGCGAATTTCAAGGAAAGAGCAACGACGAGACGGGGATTAACTTTAAAAACATCCAGCCCGTGTGTGCACATACGTACACATATGGTGGAAGAGGGATGAAGCGGAAGAGGGGAGAGGGGGCGAGGAGAGAAAGAGAGAACGAGGGAAAGAGAAAAGGATGAGGAAACAAAGTTCGCGTGTATGAGAGTTAAGCCGAACGACTTTCGCGCGTCCGGACTTTCGGTATCACTGCTTCACTTTTGCTTCTCGCCTTTATTTTTCCCGTATGATTTCCGTCGCCCTGTCGTCTTTCCTCTCGGTCGCGCGCACGCGCGCGTGTTTCCCTCCTTCTTCGCGTTCGCCAATAACGAAGCAACTTTCCCGTATTGTTTTAATTAAACAGCGATGAAAAACAGATGTTGCGTGCGCGCTCGGCTTTCTGAATATTAAAATGAGAATATAGTCTCAATACCATTTAATTACCCGCGACTCTTCAGCTTGGTCGGATTACACGGAGAGGAGAGGGGAAGTTTGGCCGACGTCTCGTTACGGCACCGATAATTATTAAAAGCTGCGAGCGGCTTCAAACGCGGAGATAAACGCGATTGGACGCGCGTGTTGCTTGTACGTAAATAATGGCGCTGGCTGACTATTCCTTCGCATAATTAATTAGCAACCGCGCTGAGTGAAACTCCCGCGACCGTCCTATAACGAGCGTTTTATTAATGTTTCTCGGGAGTTGAAGAGAACGGGAGAAAGAGAGAGAGAGAGAGAGAGAGAGAGAGAGAGAGAGAGAGAGAGAGAGAGAGAGAGAGAGAGAGATAGAGAGAGAGAGGGAGAGAGAGGAAGGGACAAAGGAAAATAGAGACACTGCTGTTATTATATTATTTATTGAGCGATCTCAATGACCGCGTAATAATGAGCGGCGTGAACATCATTTCGTTGTAATATAACGCTATCGAGAACTATTTTTGTACTCGTCAGGCAAGATAAAGCAGGAGATGTCCTTTATAATATATGCTTCTCGTTTCACGGCATTTTCTCGTCGCGTTTTATTCTCCCGCGTGTATCTTCGCTGCAATTTTTCCCACTTTATTTACTTCTCACTTTACCGCCATTTGCATCTCATTGCATATTTTTTAATGCGCACACCTGCTTCCGTCTTGTCGTCGTATTCCCAGTCTGTCCTACGTCTCTCTCGCCGTTACTTCCAGTAGATAAATTCGTCTCGTTTGATCCTTCTCACGTTGTATTTTCTTGCCAATAAGATCCTTTCGCCACCTATAATTTCGTTGTATCGCTTGCGTGTTGGAGGAATAAAAACGTCATGTCGTTCGGTCGTACGACGTTTGACAAATGGCCTTTGGACGTTTCGGCCATTCTTGTTTATCGCAATATGCCGAAAAATAACGCGACCATAGCTGTACATTTTTTTATTCGCTGTTTTAGTCCCGGACGTAACCTTATCCGCGATGCACTTCGATCGTTTTCAGGTTTCATGATAATATGTAAAAAGTGCACTCTCTCTCTCTCTCTCTCTCTCTCTCTCTCTCCTTCTCTCTATTTTTCCACTATCCCGCGGAAGATACAATTAAGGGAACGGCGATATCAGAGAGATAATGGAACTCCGGCACGGCATAGGGTTATGTGCTCGAGGGAAGAGCGAACTTGGCGCTTCGTTTGTCAAGCGTGGCTTGAATTTCAGCGTCTCGTTAAATTAAATCCACGTCCGAGGGGAAACCTCGATGGATAGGCAGGGGCATCGGATAAAAGACTGCTCATCTCCCCGGGGGCGACTCGCGCCGAAATAGTTGCGCCGTGGTAAATTGTCGTCGACCTGGTAACAGATTACAATCGCCTGCTAACGGAATATGAGGACGAAATGAGAGCGGCCCTTACGAGCGTGTGCGAGCGGACTGCCGCGTTCGCTGTAAGCTGCTTTTCGCCCGCGTCACTCTCGCTCCCTTTGTAGCGCGACGTTAACAATTGCAATTTGCAGCATCGTGCTATTTTGCACGATTGCCGCGAAGGACGAGATGTCGTTAGCGTGTATAATACATTCGACGTTTCACTCCGGCAAGACACCGGGATGTATGGATCCCGGATTCACGCGATGCGCGCGATTCTCCGCGCTGATTTCACAAACGGACGGTACGTCTTAAATCGCAGAGAAACGGCGGGGGCGCGCCAGAAACAGGAGCCATCAAGTCCGAGTTTCCAAGTTTCCAAGTTTCCTGTGTCCGTGAATCGCGCGATGTCACAGTCGACAGTTACGAATGTATCTGCGTACGTGTACGTGTGTGTGTGTGTATGGATGCACACAGCAAGCGAATTAAACTACAAAGAGACCTGAAATAAAACTTTCGCGAAGAATAAGCCGGCTCTACGTTTCTTCGAGGAGCCTCTCCCCCACCCCCGGCTTATACCACCGCTGGCGCACGTCTTTTTGGAGTACCCTATATTACTTTGTACGCCGGCGATGTAGAACGCTGTCAGTTGCAGCGTAACAAGAGTTGCAGTCTTGCCTTAATAAAAATACCACGACGCGAACTTATATCACAGCGCCGCATTTACGCATCTCTGACATTTTATAACGTTCTCCTCCATCATAATCCTCCACCTTCTCTCCTGCTCCTTCTTCTCTTTCTCGTCCTCCTTCTTCGCCGTTCACCCGTTGCACAAACTTCGAGAAACGTCGTAATTGCGTCTCTAGCAGAGAATGAAGACTTACTATTAGTTGCAAAGTCGACGATTCGTCTTCCAACTTAAGGACTCTGCGACAAAGCGAGAGATGTTCGGAGCGCGATGTCGAGTTTCGTTTAGCGAGTCGATTTTCGCCAAATTGCATTCGCGATTGTTTTGTTAACGCGAAGAGTTTAATCGAAACTCTGGCGATGACGTGGCATACGTTTCCAAATTTTAGCGTCGCGTAAGCTTCGATTTTGCTTCCGATGCAAATTTCTTTGACTTCGCATTCGAAGTCGGCCTTCTCCCGTCTTGAGCTGCGATTTTTGTTACCAAATACTAACTTTTGTTACGTGGTTATTACTATTTTCTCTTCCCTCAACACGATATGAGATGCATAAAGTATTAGTGTAATTTAGATTTGAGGATTTTGCAACAAATGGCACTATCAGTTTTGTCGAACACATTTCAATCACAGCTATTGTTTCTTAATGCTTCAATATTAATCCATGATATTAAGTCATTTATTAACAATAGACACAGTAAAAATCGTGTTAATATTATCTTAAAAATGGAGCTTCCCCAAGAACATTTTCGACATGCGTCGCTTTTATTTTTTAATCACAATAAAACGGCGGCTGAAGGTCATAAAATTCTGATAAAAACATATGGTGATGTTGCTCCACCAATTAAGACATGTGAATATTAGTTTAGACGATTAAAAAGTAATGATTTCAATGTTAACGACAAAGATCACTCGGGGTAACCAAAACAGCTTGAAAATGCAGATTTGCAAGCATTATTGAACGAAAATTCAGCACAATCCGCCTCAGAACTTGCCAGGATATTAAATATTGATCGTACAACAGTTACTAAATATTTACATGATATGAAAAGGATTCACGAAGAAGGAAAATGGGTTCCACATCAGTTATCGAAAAGTTTCATTGCAAACCGGCTGAACATTTGCGTTTCGCCAAATAAAAATAAAGATTTTTTGTATCGAATTGTTATTGGAGATGGAAAATGGATCCATTTCGATAATCTCAAACAAAAAAATCATGAGTTGATCCAGGCCAACCAGCAATATCCATTTCGAGGCGCAATATTCACGGTTAAAGATATTGCTGTACACAGTTAAAAACGTTTCATACTTTTGTTACAATTTTTCATGTGTAGAAAATTTCGTGTTAAATTTTTTACACAGTCACGTCTTAATTTAACATATCGTTGTTGTCTTACTTAGACTTTATTGTGTTAAATTAAGATTAACTATTTTCAAACGTTAAAATAACATTTCCAAGTGTTAAAATAACACAATTTATATGTAAATGCATGACTTCTTGCTATGACATATTTTATATGTTAAAGTCAACACCTAAAATGTGTTACTTTCCTCATTATAACGGTTATCACGTGTTAACATGTTTTTCGTGTGTTTTCTGGTATGCAAAGATTGGATTTTTAACACATAGATCATGTCAACATGTCAACATGTCATCTAACATTTTCATTTCATGAAATCATAGAGCATTGCTTTTCCCAAATGTTGAAGTAACATTCATTGTATATCAATTTAACACAAACTGTGATTCTTGATGGCATTCAAATGTTAAATCTTTGTGTTTATTTTTTATATATTATGCGTGTTACTTTTTAACATATTTGCTGTATGTTAAATTAACACATAAATGAGAGTGGATGATTAACACATGAAATATGTTAAATTTAACACATCATTTCCTACAGTGTAGGGGAGACCGAGGCTGGTTGATACAGTTTTTTTTAATTAATTTTTGAAACGTAAGTAACAAATGAAATATAAACGGCATGAAAATTTTTAATAGCTATATGCTTATACAACACAAATTATTTTTTCGATTAAATATTTCTATTAACTTTGTTGCATCAATGAAAAATATAAGGCGACAGCATTTGTAACAACCAACCTCATATATGAGGTCAGTTGTTACAGTTATCGAAGTTAGTTGTTACTGATCTCTGTATATTTCAAAGAATAATACATTTAATAATTAGAAATAAATTAAAAATGTGCATAACATAACTATTAATATTTTGCAGGTAAAATATATATATCCATGTAGCATTAATGATATAAACATAAACATATTTATCAATGATATAAACATAAAAGCATATTTGTCAGTCATTTTTCAGTCTTATCTTTTTCTTTCAAAAATCACAATAACATAAATAAAAATATTAGTTATAAAATGTTGCACTAGTAAAGACCTGACATAATTTTCAATTTTTCGTTTGAAAACAAAAATCTAAAAGAAAACATTTCAATCTGTGTAATTTAAAGTGTATGAAATAGTAAAAAAAATTATACGTGCTGAATTTCGTTAAATAAGATAAACTTATATCTTGATAAAAATTTAACTTTGTTTTTGTTACTGTGTTACGAACTTTATTAAGTGTTCAAACTTGCTTTTCACCGAATAAAGCTAATTTAACAAGTAAAGATCCGTAAGGATTGCCGATTACCTTCTTTTCCTTCCTTTTGAAAACATATACTTTATATATATTTATATGTATAATACATAATTATGATATTCGAATATTTAACAAAAATGTTAAAGATGAAATTCCCGGTCTTTCCTATATTTAGTTGGATTAAAACAATATTGTGTACTACGAACTTAAATCCGACATCCCAATGAAACTGCCACCGCTGATCGTTATCGATAACAATTACACAAATTGAAGCAAGCATTGAACCAAGAAGGATCATCAATTGTGAGTAAACGATGCAAGGTGATCCTTCTTATCACGACAATGCTCGACCTCATGTTGCATTATTAGTGAAGCAAACGCCATTAGAGCTGAAATGGTTTGTCTTACCGCACTCCGCGTATTCTCCAGACATTGCTCCATCCGATTATTATTCCGACTTGTTCCGATCGATGCAACATGCTCTAAAGGATACACACTTTGAGGATGTAACTTTGAACAAATGTAAAAATTTATTAAAAATTGGATTGAAGAAGAATCTTTTTGTCGTCGCGGAATCTATCTCTTGCCAGAAAGATGGGTCAAGGTTGTAGAAGACAGAGAAAAATATTTTGATTAAAATATTCGTTCATTATCTTGTTTAAGTAAATCAGTTTTTGAGAAAAAAAACCTCAAAACTTAATCACACTCCTAATATATCACCAACTTTTTAACGATATTCATGTTAGCCATTTGTCCCACATAGAAGTCTGTCGATATACATGGTGGAAATTATCGTAGTGTTTACCGCGGGCTATTCTGTTATCTTCCTGAATGCAGCTACGGCGTAAATGCGTGCTGATAGCACGTGAACAGATAATCGGGATTTGGTTTACAATGCACGTAGACGCTTTAAGAGGTTTCCAGGTTGGGGACTCAAACGCGTAGCAATGCGGTCATTAATTCCGTTAACATCTTGCGAATATAAACTGAGCGGGCGTTCGTGCTCTCCCCCTCCTCTCTTTCTTCCTCTCGAATACCTACGTTGTATCTCGTGAATACCCGAGCTTCGATATCTCGTCGACAAAAGCGTCGTTTCTTATTCTAACGCAATGATACGAATTCGGCGTAAGGTTATTTTGGTCTTATTCTCATTCCGTTCTCATTTCTACAAGTATTTTATATACAACGTGTCTCTCGCAGAAACATCGGGGGGCGGACGTTTGTAATTTCTCGCAGAGTTTGGCGTCCGTCAGCGAAAATATCAACGCAAAAATACCGCCGGTAACGGATATCGAGAAAGTAGTTCATGAGAGAATAACGGGCTCCTCGCGAATCAATCAAGCCAAAATTAACAGTCGGACTTTAATTTAGAGATTCTGTCACTGGAATATCAAACATCCGCATTCGAATCCGGAAAGTCGCGGAACGACATGATTTTGTCCTTGTCATGCCTCTTGGGACGATACCCGCCGCAGTTTTCCACTTTACGTCAATTCCGAAGGGTCCTGTGGGACATCCAGTGATTGTGGGGAAGAAAGGAAAAAAAGGAAAAGGGTGTCGAGATATTCAGTCCACTCCTTTCCTCCCTCTTGATCTTGACTCGCGAGGGTCGCGCTTCCGAGTGATCTCGTCTCCGGGCAAACGTCGGTCGTTCGTTACTTTAATCGACAACCCCGCCGAGCGGGATAAAGCGGAAGCGGAAAGAGGGATCGCCGGGGGACGCGGCGCCGCAGATCAGCCTTCTCGTGACAACCACTGTCGTTCCTGTCTTCCGCCCACCGCCCGGCTTTATACGATGAAACGGCGATCGGGATTCCGCGAATCGGAGCCGCGACGGTAATCGAAATTACTCGAATTCTCGATTCGCGAGTTTAAAACGCGGACGCGCGATTAAATCTCTTCGGCGAGGCCCTCCCACGTCCTCCCGCGAGAACATCGCCCCCGCTTCTCGCTGCCTGAGTCCTCGGCTTCGTGGAAATCGTTCGACTGGGAAAAGTAGTGGCGGATTCCTGGAGAAAAGAATTTGCGATTGACTGGCGAATTCGATTAAACTCTCTCGTTTGTTTCGCTCCTCGGATGAAATGTCTCGCTGTGTTTCATCCCACAGGTATTGGCGCGTATCCTTCCGAGGGTACGTAATTGTCCTTGCAAGAGGGACGGTATCGTTACTTCATGCGCAGTTTTTACCGCTCCGCCGCACAGTGGGGCCAGATGACATTTTTTGGTTCAAAATTCTCTAGAGACCTGAATTTCCAACCGATCATCGACATCAATGGATGAGGTTGATCCTGAATAAATTCCAAAGAGATCTGTCTCTCTGAGCCGAAATTTTGAAAAGATTATCGGTTCAGGGTTCATGGGTTTAGGGTTTGTCCTAAAAGTTTATCGTTTAAAATACAGTATCTTGGGTTCAACCTCAATGGGTTAGAGCCTATGGGATGCTAAATGCGAGACCCCAGAACTTATAATCATCTTTTAGAAAACTCAGAATTTCAAAGCTCATTATTTCAGCCCACATTAAGAAAGAATTAAGCTATATGGACCCAATAAGTAAAACATGGAGAACATTGAAAAAAACAACCAACCCTAGCCTGATGGTCCATGAGCCCAAAGCTTATAAACCTCAGCTCATAAGCTATCATACGGAGATAGAAAGTAATCACCGTCGACATTAGCATGACCCAATGTGCACCGCTATTAGATAGAAATAAGTGTCGAATAATGAGTATTTCACAAGTTTCTCGCATTTAACGATAATTTTTCCTCTTTTGGAGCTAGTAATTCGAGAAAAAAATTTTTTTTAATTCTGGCAAGACAGATCTTTTCGGAATTTATTCAGGATCAACCTTATCCATTGGTGTCGAAGATCGGTTAAAAATTCAGGTCTCTAGAGAATTTTGAACCAAAGAATGTCACTGTGCTCCGTGAGGCGGTTTTTACCTGGGGCGGTTTTTGCGTTTCTAAGATGAAACAGCCGCCTTGAGTGCTTGTACCAGTAACGGATACGGACTCATAAAAGACACTTTCTATTTATACGTTTATACATTTCTCACACGGGGCGAGGCGAGGACGAGTCTCGCTCCGCGGGCGCAGTCTAATCCACAAAAAAGAAATAAATTTTTATACGAGTTGTGATATGTGCGGGGCGATCTGAATAAAATGCAGCCCATATTTATATTTTGTTGGAGACATTTTCATAGAATTTTTCGGGCTATCGATGTGATAAGTTAGTTGCTCAAATAACGCCAATAATGACATGATAACTATTAGGGGTATGCAAAAGTTTCCATCGTTTTTAGGGCAATATTTATTAATATTATTACAAATGACAGTATTTTTAATAAAAATATTTTCCGGCATCATCTACTACTTTTTGCTATTTTTCAGGCAAAAGATGGATACCATGATGCAAAAGTTTCCATCGTTTTTAAGGCAATATTTATTAATATTATTACAAATGACATAGTATCTTGAATCAAAATATTTTCCGGCATTATCTACTATTTTTTGCCGTTTTTCAGGCAAGAGATGGACACCACGATAAGAGAAGTCTTTGTTCGTAGAATGAATGAAGTTATCGATGAATTATTGCACTTCCTCGACATTGCGAAATCGTGTCCCAGAAAGACTGTGCTACATAGAACGAAATAAAAAGTAAAAATCCGATGGGAGGCAATATCTGGAGAATATGCCGGGTGTGGCAGGACTTTCTATTGCAATTCCATTAAAGTTTCCCGGCTCGTCGATACAACATGGGATATGGCATTGTCGTGTAGAAGAATTACTTTGTTTTGTTTTGTTGTAAAATACGGCCGTTTCTCGATCAATTGCTCGTTCAATTGTCTCGATTGGCGACTGTATAATTCCGCGGTGATAGTCTGAGATAGTTTTAGCAGCTCATAATACAGCACTCCTTGCATGTCTCACCAGATATACCGGAGGACCTTATGACCATGGATATTTCGTTTTGGCTTATGACATAGAGAGTTCTCCAGGATTTTTACCTACGATCTTTTGCGGTTAGAATTACCATAATAAATCCATTTTTCGCCTCCGGTCACAATTCGATACAAAAAACACTTGTGTTCACGTCTGTTAACGACGTTGAACAAAGAAAGGCAAATGGTGACTCGGCTGGTAATAACATTCTCGGATAATTCATGGGGAACCCATTTTCCTCTCTTCAGAATTTTCCTCATTTCAAGCAAGCGTCGAATTGCAGTGCTCTGATTAACACATAATCTTTTCGCAAGTTCTACACTTCATTGGTTGCGTTCGAAAACGTCACTCGGATACATCTGCTACGTAGGTGTGAGAGAGAGAGAGAGAGAGAGAGAGAGACATAAAAATGAGATAAAGAAAAAGGGAGAATATCCGAGTAACGTTTCCGAACGCAGCCATAGAGTCGAACCTTCTTGCATTAACGCTTCCAAGTCATCCGAACTCATTTCTTGCAGTTGTCTGGCATTCTCCTTGGCCTTTAAGTCAAAATCGCTACTTTTAAAGCGCCGAAATTACTCACGATATGAATTTTCAGCTATCGATCCCTCACCATAAGTTTCGCAAATGATTCTGGTTACTTTGGCAGTTGATGAAATAAAAAAAGTATAGAATAACGAATATGCGCGCGTCTTATTAACTTTCATCTTCATACGAATTAAAAATATTTATGTCAATGAATATGACATATTATGCATCAGTTTCTATGTAGGTTCCAACCGATACTGACATAATCTAACAAAAATCACAACTTTTATGTAAATAATTCAGAATGCCATATACGTAAACGATAGAAACTTGCATACTCCTAATACATCAACTCGACGTTATTCAGCATTAGTCGTTAAAAGTGTAATACTTTACGATTTCTGTGACAATGAAAGACCGATCGCTCGAGCGGGCGCGCATACGTTTATTTGAAAAGTGCAATAGAGCGAGATAACCCTCGCGCGATATTGTTAGGTGCTTGTAAAATCGGATTTTTAACTATATCTGTTTGATTAGTAAAAAGTCTGTTTGATTAGTAAAAAGTTTGATTAAAATATTCATTTTAATCAAAAATATCTGTCCTCACTTTTCAGATAATTGTCTGATACCATTTCTAAAAAGCGATACATCTTCTAACCCTTTAACGCCTACTGGTAACTATAGTTACCAGAAACGCATTTAAGAATCCATAACTTATTGTTAGTCAAGAATGGAGACATTTTCGTTTGCTTTGCACTACTGTAAAGGTGAATTCTTCTTCTAAAAAATAGTATATAGATTGTATATAGATTCAATTTAGTCTGTTTTTAGCTCAGTTTTAATGATAACATGTTTTGTCAAATTCCAAGTAGGCATAGTTAGTATGCATTGTTACTGACATCTAAAAGTGCACTATAAATAAATAGATTGGTATCTGTTATAATTTTATGCATTTGGAAGCTTTCTTAGATGCAAAATGTGAAATTAAAAGAATACAGAAATTCAAAATGCCGAATCCAATATTGTAGAAACGAAAATCAAGAAATCACCTATTTTCGTGAAACCTGGTGACTTACGCCTTTTATGCGTTTCTTATGCAGCGAAAAATGAAGGGATTGACTATCTAAATGGTGATCTATAAGATATTCTTCTGAAATAGTAAGCTTGATGCTCTGAAAGATAAACTTCACTCACAAATATAGTAAAGTTTCAACTCAAAAATGTCAAGCTGACTATCAGAGTTACGTCGTATAGATTACCCTTCATTTTTCTCTATATATATATGTTGCTCATTGCGTATATGCTTTTAGGATCCGAGTCATATTTACCAGTACACAAAAAACGAACGATAAAAAAACCAAACTAGCGAAACCAACAAACGAAAAGCGGAAACTTCATGTACTCATTTATTCAGAAGTAAACGATTGATGCTGATTTTCCGTATAATTGTTTCACGGTTTTTCCATTTGGATAACCATCTCTGAGTATGTCCATGTTTATCATTTTTACCGTTATATTTACAAAAAAAAATACAAATTTATTCGTTTAGAAGTAGACTATTACTTTACATTTTACTTTACATTACTTTACATTGGAAAGGTAGTTTTTCGTAGATATAAAATTCTAATATGTTTTTGGTTATCACTACTTATAGTCTCGGTTCAAAAAACTCAAATTTTATTCTTAAAACACTCATAAAAAGTCGGGCATTAAAAGGTTAAAGCAATGAAAAAATTATTGACCTATTTACAAACTCCCTCGGCATTAGCGAATCGTGTAGCGTACAAACCGCGTTACATCGATTTGAATAAATGAAAATCAGATGGGACAACGTCTAGCGAATAAACATTTTGTTTCTGCGGCAGTCTTTTTTTGGTTAAAACAAACAAAAAAGCATAGTGATGTAGATGCACTTTATCGGATTTCATTTTTACCTGTAATAAAAGTGAGGTTACGTTAGTACTGAAGATGCCGTAGATAAACTTTAAGGCCGTGAATAAGCACCCTTTTAAATTTTTAATGCTCCACGAAAAAAGAAAAACAAAGCTGTCAGAGCTCGCGGTAAGTTCCACTTATTTGCAATCCAACGAACTTTTGCAAGCACCTAATGCAAGTCGTGCATTCCGCAAGACTCCAGCAGAATTTCACAGCGAGAAGATGAATAATCGATGCTCCAGTCACGCCGCCGGATTGATGAATGTCAAAGATAGCGCGACGGATATATTTCAAGTTTATGAATATCGCATCAACGAGAATTACGGTGCGCGCAGGAATATCAGAATGCGCGTCGCGGAGCCAAAATCGGATCAGACATGCAGATCAACACGTTCGCGATTTCGCTCTTCACATTCGTGTTGACGTATAATTATCGACTGCGCGCGGGGAAGCTCGGCGGGTATATTTTTGACTTCAGCGAGACGGGCGAGCGTGAATCGTGTTTCGCGCGTCAACAATCTTCATTCTCGCTCCCGGCAAGATACACAGATATTAGTTAATCATCGAACAAACGAACGTGCATAGGCGCAAACAAACGTTGTCGCGGTAACAATTATGCAAACGTTGGCTTCCTCGATACGCCGCACCGGAGCGAAGACAGAGGCGTGTCGCGCTCGGCTGATTGTCGACTGAATATTAACGCATTAGCCCGGCGCAAGAGCGCTTTGACGAGAAGTTTTTTAATTTAGAGAGCCTGAAAAATCCTTCTCTCTCATGAAAGTTCCTTGCTTTCGCCGGCCGTCAGCCTGTCTCATTCGCCGCTGTAATCGCGTTGTTCGCGTAAACTTGATATTGGCCAACATTCGCGGAATGACTGCACACGTAGCTTATTACTTTTATCTCTTTATTATTTTTTGTTTCTTCCCTTGTCATCGTCGTTGCTTCCCACTTTCTCCCTCTGTACATTTACGCGAGTCATGTAACAGCGAAGTCGTTAGATGAAAAACACTCGATCACTCCACGACGCCATTAGGTTTTATGACTTACCGTCGTTACCGTCGTCCTCGTTTTACGTTCGCCTTTTATCGAACTACTTTTGTTTTCGAATGCGATTAACGACATGGGAAATCAACTGTCCGCGAACGATCGCTATTTTCTTACGAAGCAATTAGAACAGGTCGGGTTTATTATCTCGGGCGATATCTGATCTCTCGTCCTTGGATCGCATCGTATTGTATTTATCGGTGGGACGAAACGCGGAGGAGATTCGGAATGAAAAATAACGAATATAAGAGAGGAAGACGAGAAATAAAAAAATAGGAACACGGGAAAAATCGGAACACGATCTCGTATTCCTGCGCGCGAGCGTTTCTAATCGATAATGCTGGATCGTCTTCGTCTCCTTCTCTTATCGGGAGAAAGAAAAAAACAGAGGAGAAAAATATATTCCATCTCCGAAAGCAGGTCGTGTTTCAAAAGGCGCGACTTGTAAATAGCATTCGTCCCGAAAAGCCGCTCCTCCCGGAATCCGCTCGTAGTCCGCGCAAGCTCTCGCAGACGCGCGGAATTCCATTCCGTTTCAACCCCGTGACTTTTACCGCCGTATCCGGTTACTTTTGCATCCGGCTCACCGACTTGCGCATCGCGCGCCGGAATGACGCATTCTTCCACGGGGCGTTCGCAAAGTGCGAAACGAGATTGCCGATATTTGTCTCCTGCGCGAGAGACGAGCGGATCATTGTCCCGCGCTCCGGAATCTCGCATTTCGCGCGGAGCGCGATGCGATAAGAGGCGATATCGCGTGTGAAAGAAGGATGAACCGAGGGGCAAGGGGGAGGGCGCAGAGGTCGCGATCCTCTCGGATTGGTTGGCTGAGAAAACGCGCAAGGGAGCTTTGTCTCGCGACCGACGGAATGCTCTCTCAGAAGCAAAGGATTTACCTTCAATGGTCGCGGCCGATGACTCAATTAGTTTTTTTACCCTGTGGGAAATAAGAAGCCGGGACGACATTACGTTGAGACAAGAGAACCGCAATGGCGGAGCGCGAGGTACGACGTAAATGCTACAGTGGTACGAAATTTAGGAGAAGCTCTCGGGCAATCGTGACGAGTAAAAATTGCAAACCTTCCTGTGCACTGAGAAGAAAGGTTTTGTTGGATCAACAAAACAAAACACCAGTAATCACAAGAAATGATTTTTAATATGATACAGTAAATGACTCTGTTGTACTAATAAATAATTTGTCACTTATGATTCGTTGCTCTAACCAACAATTTTATAACGGGAACAAATGATATTGTTATATTAATCCAACAAATTATAAATTTCGTTGTGAGACACAGAATGTGAGTAAAGGTTAGAAATGATGTATAAACAAATTAGTTGTATTAACTCTTCTTCACCAACATAATATATGTTGCAAAATACTTGACGAAATCACACGTGCAATACTGTATTAACACGTATTACCAGATCATAATTCCTGTCATAATTACTAAATAATTCAAATATACTAGATCTGTAAATTTGAAACCGGAATTTGCCCATAGATGGCCCTAGCTGTCAATGTAGTTACCGTCAAACCTCGTCATTGGCGCCAGTTCCATTTGTTGACATCTGACAAAGATTTTCAACTCACAACAATACAAGTTTCATACAACAGCATTGTTTGTAATAGCGTTGAACATGTCAAATTTTGTGCCTGGAAGCTACGATTTGCGGACAGCATTGATTTTCTGTTACCATTTGAAGAAAACTGTTGCAGAATCGCATCGAATGCTTGTCGAAGCTTACGGTGGCATGCTCTTGGTAAATCACAGTGCTTTGAGTGGTTTAAAAAATTCAAACGTGGTGATTTTGACGTGAGAAACGAAGAACATGGAAGACCACCGAAAAAGTTTGAAGACAGCGAATTGCAAGTATTGTTGGATGAGGATGACGCTCCAACGCAACAACAACTCGCGGATCAATTAAATGTGACACGAGAAGCCGTCTCCATACGTTTGAAAGCCATGAGGAAGATCCAGAAGATGGGAAAATGGGTTCCACATGAACTGAATGAAAGACAGCAGGAAAACCGAAAAACCACTTGCGAAATGCTGCTCGCTAGGTACAAAAGAAAGTCATTTCTCCATCGAATTGTGACTGGCGATGAAAAGTGGATATATTTTGAGAATCCTAAGCGTGAAAAATCATGGGTAACTCCAGGCGAACCATAGACATCGACTGCAAGGCCAAATCGCTATGGACGGAAGACAATGCTCTGTGTTTGGTGGGATCAGAAAGGTGTGATCTATTATGAACTGCTAAAACCTGGCGAAACCGTTCATACTGAACGCTACTGACAACAAATGATCGATTTGAATCAAGCTTTGCGTGAAAAACGACCAGAATATCAAAAAAGGCAACACAGAGTGATTTTGCTTCATGATAATGTACCATCACACGCAGCAAAACTGGTGAAGGAAACGATTGAGGCGTTTAGTTGGAAAATACTTTCGCATGCGGCTTACTCACCAGACTTGGCTCCGTCCGATTACTACTTATTTGCATCGATGGGACACGCACTTGCTGAGCAGCGCTTCACTTCTTACGAAAATGTACGAAAATGGCTCGAT
Organism: Harpegnathos saltator; assembly: GCF_003227715.2. Taxonomy (NCBI): domain Eukaryota; kingdom Metazoa; phylum Arthropoda; class Insecta; order Hymenoptera; family Formicidae; genus Harpegnathos; species Harpegnathos saltator. Next base: position 818,315 of record NW_020230155.1, on the reverse strand, counting down.
GACTGGTTTGCCTCAAAAAAGCAACAATTTTTTGGACGTGGCATCCACAAATTGCCAGACAGGTGGGAAAAATGTATAGCTAGCGATGAGCAATACTTCGAATAAAATATTTTTTATCATTTTCATATAATAAACGTGTATTTTCTATACAAAATTCCGATTTCATATTTACGTACCTGGTAGCTCCATTACGTCTAATCAAACATTGATGGAGAAAATTTAACAAAATAATAATTCTGTGTAAAATAATTAATTAATGTGTAAATAATAATTAATAAACTATTAGATAAGGTTAAGTAAAGTTAAGGGGAATATATGTATAAAGGTCCACATTATAAACGTACTTTTATCAATGAAAAAAGTCTATAAAAGTGGTTCGTAACTACTTAAAGAAACATATAAATCACATTTTAAGAAATGCTTTATCTACAGGGTGACTATTAGGATCGTGTTGAAAGCAAACGGTTACATTTTCCCTTCTTGACTTCGGCAGCCATTTTACTCACTACAGTCTGATACTTGAAATTCATCAATTTCATTTAAGCTGTTGTAAACAAGCAAGTTTACGGATGTTACGATGTGTACGCTAAGAAATTGAAGAAAAAGTGTTTCTTATCAAGCGTTTCTACAGTAGAGGCAAAATCTACAACGAGGCGTATCGTGAATTTCATAGCAAATACGGATCTAAAAAAGTTTCAAGCGAAATCAAACTCAAAAGATATAGAATCGCGCCCTGACGTAACCTATAACCTACTCTAACCTACCTACACCTACACATTATGCTGTTAATCTGAGATTTTATTTATGTTCAATATTTTTTCGCAGATAATTTTATTACGTATGGCGCTCTAAATGATCGCAGATATGATTTATTCCATTCTGAACCGTTACAACGGACGAAACAATTGATGATGTTAAAGCATATTTTGAAGAAAATCCAAATCCTCGATTCGGAAAACTGCTCGGGTTATGGATTTGAAGCAAGAAATTTTTCAAAAGATCGTAAAAGACGTCATCAAGCTGCATCCCTATAAAATCACAACACATCAATTGCTCACAAAGAAAGCGATGGAAAAACGAGTTCAATTTTGTGAGGTAATAACCGGCATGTTTAAAAATGAAGAAATCGATGAAAAAGAGATTACTTTTACGGACAAAGATCATTTTTGATTGAACGGTTACGTCAACAAGCAAAATTATTGGTTTTGGGGAAAAGAAAATCCGAACGTGTGAATTACCATTCCTCCTCGTTCCCAAAAAGTCTCCGCATTGGTTGCGATTTTAGTAAAAGGGGTCTACCTGCAATTTTTTAAATGAACTATTACCGGTGAAAATTACAAAGCATTGAAAATTAAATTTTTTCCTCATGCAACATTTGCTCATTAAGATCTGGAATGGCCTTCCTACTTACCCGATTTAAATCTGTGTGATTTTTTCCTCTGGGTTTTTCTTAAAGACAAATATTACGCTGAACAACCAAAAAATATCGAAGAACTGAAAGACAGCTTTCAAAACTGCACTCGTAATATTTCTATAGCCATGTTGGACAACATATGTCAAAGTTCTCGAAGGCAGTTAGAGTTCTGTGTCCATTCCAACGGACAAAATTTTGAAAATATCTATCATTAATTGCCATGCGCGCCAATAAATTTGTGTCTCTTTTTTATAATGTATATTTACATTATTAAAATATTATATATTTTTTTCATACACGTATGATAATAAAATTGATAAGTTTCCTTTACAAAATGGCGTTTAATTCATCTTGTTGCCTACTTGTAGCGAAATAATAACTATTTATTTTCAACGCAATCTTAATGGCCACCCTATATATATAAGGGCACTTTCCCTTCGCTTATTTTCTAAATTCTTTTCCACAACGCAAATTCAATCAAAACACACAAATCTTTCGCTCAAGTGGCAATTGATTATGTCACTTTTCCAACGATGTGCAATACGTACATAACAATCAATGACGCTACAACTCTTTTAATGACGTTTATTGGACGGGCACGAAGTTTTGCACTCATGTAATAAATATCATATTTTTTGACAAATATTGCATCTTCCACTTCTTGACGTACAATCTTAATGGTCACCTTATATGTATGAAAGTTCAGAATATGGAGCACAGAAGAGTAACATATATATATATATTACTTATGCGTTGCTTAGACGTTGCCATTCTTTGCATGTCCAGCAATGTACATTTGCTAAAGTTACAAATAACGAAAAACGACTTGTTGCGGTAACTATTTGATTTGTTCCTCGTACAATTATCAAACAGCAAACGTTCATTTGTTGTGACACAACACAAGTCTTTTTCTCACAAGTAAACCTCGGGGAATGTCAGACGCCGATTTGTTTCCAATTTTTTATAGTTATTTTTAATGTCAAAATATAAAGAAATCTGTTATCATTTTTAGCTTAAATTAATTTTTCCAATTTTTTCGAAATTTCTGAAGTTTTTTGTTCATTTCTTGTTTATTTTTTACCAGATTGTGATGTTAAGATGAGCTTGTTTGCTGGATAGTGAGCCGAAAGATTACCCAACGTCGAATGTAGCGTAAAACTGAACACTTTTTCAATAATGATGTCAGCCATATTAGATCCGCCATTTTGAATTTTACAAAATGGTTTTAATTCATAATCGGCGACATGTGTGTGCAAGTCTCAACAAATCACATATATATATTTCTAAGAAATATTGTTTTAAATATGTATAAAATAGTGTACTTGTGCAAAACTTCAAAAATTTCGAAAAAATTGAAAAAATTAATTTAAGCTAAAAATTATAACAGATTTGTTCATATTTTGACATAAAAAATTGGAAACAAATCGGCGTCTGACATTCCCCGAGGTTTACTTTTCAGTGCGTATAAACTCCGTTCGTCTCATCGTTGAGAAATTTTCCCGGGCAAACACGCATGCGACACGCGTTTCGCTGATTGACAAACGTTAGATTGCGCATCGATGAGCATGAATTCCTACGATGAAAAATGTTGAAACAGAACTCTTCTAACGCCGACGATGGCTAAATTAGCGCAACCTCGGCAAATTAACCGCGGCAGCTTCCCGCGCACGCGCTAATGATTATATAATAATAATGGTCTACGCGCGGCGACTACGCAAACCACCACACTCGAACCGCGCGCGTGCTCCGTTATTAATTATCTCGCTCATTGTACTCCATCAACAGCTAATCAATCGAGGTCAGTGACTAATCGGCGCGAGTGCGATAGCCAAGATGAAAGGCGACGGCGGCGGAATCAAGCGGGCTCGTCGTTAACCGGACTTTTAGCTCGGTAGGGTTGGCTCTACGGCGCTATCGAAAAACATCCCCGGTTCTATCGTCCCTCTGGAAGACTGGGGAATCTTCTGCGGGAAATTTCTCCTGTATTTCTTTCTTTTTTCCCGCCTGCCCGTGCGTAATCCGGTATCTTTACTGACCGTAGCTGCCGGGGTTAGATCGTAAATTTACGATAAGGGGCAATAAAAAGTTCCCAGTAGGATGTCAAGTTATCGATAACAAAGAGAATCGTATTGTTGCTCGAATAAATGTGATTTTGAGGATTCAATTGATACGAAGGACAAAGTTCGTACTATATTTGACCCTCTAAAGGTGAAATTTAGGTGGAATTTTACCCCATACGAATTTTTGATCTTATTAAAAAACGTAACCTCACTGTACTCATTTTATAGGTATTTATTCACGCTATCAGTAGTGACAACATTATGATAAAACAGATCAATTCTCGCATATATTTTACTATAAACAATAACAAGAAAAGTTAGCTTAGGGTGATATTTGATAGTAAAGGTAAGCAATGAAGATAGTTTCCGTCTTAGAACACACAGGAATAAACAAAAGTTGAGGAAAACAGCGAATGCGAAATTCGTACATGTTTTCCTCGCTTTATTTCTTCTCTCATTCTCCGATTCCCCGGCTTTGCCTCGCGATCGGAATAATCTTCCCGAAACAGCCCGATCAAAAATACACGCGCAACGACCTGTTACGACCACGCTGGCACGGATCGATCCTGTCTATCTCATTTTCGTTCCGCCGAGAAAGTACTGCAAATCCACAGCGAAGAGCCCCCGAACCACGAATACTCCCAAGTTCCTAAATCGCTTCGGAGGAGTCACGCAAACTCGCGAGGAAAGTTCGGGAAATGTTCCTGAAAACTGCGGGGAAGAGTATTAGCGCCATTATACTCGGTGTCCGGCTAAATGCGCTCTCCGTAGCTGTATCGGCGACGTCAACTTTTGACGTAATGCTGCTGAAATATCGGTCGAAGTTTACGTCGATTTCTCGATGAAATTATCGATCAGATTCGACGAGCTTTGGACTTCATTGGCGCCAGGGCCGACGCTTGAACTCCGCCCGTGTCTTCGAACGCGAAGACGGAGTTTTGTTTCCTTTTTTATTTTCCGAATTTTATCAATCCGAATTATCAGCGGGCAATCTGAGTTAACATATGAACGTGAGAAAAATGCCGGGGGATACGAAGAGCAAAGCGTAATGCAGCGAGTTTGTTTGCGCGCGAATCGAGTGCTTTTAAACACGGCTTTGCAAAAGCATGCCTTGCACGTTGCGCAAAAGCAAAAGATCCCCGCATCTCTCGCAAAGTTGCGCACGTCCGTAAATTCCCGCTACGAGAATTAAATCGAAAGCTTGTAGTGTTTACCTGACGTGTACCGACGCGGCCTAAAATATTTGCGCGAGCGGCATACGTCGGCACTTGGCCCTTGAAAAATCGATAGTGTCAACATCGCCTGCGAGAGGACGTGAGTGAGTGATTTTCGGACGTGATTTCGAGGGGGAATACCTTGGCGTTCACGTACTCTGCTGATTGTACGAAATGTTAGCTTTGTCTTTAGCGCTCGTGAAGATTCTCTAATCAGTGCGTTCGTTGACTCACGATCGACAAGAGGTCTTTCCGAGTGTCTGACAAGTCGATAGCAAGAGATCGTAAAACGTGGAATATAAGGAACCATCGAGAATCTGGATTTCCACTGCCCGAATGCGCAATTCGTTGTTTATACTGAACGTTCGCTCGTCATTATTGCATTATTGGGTTAACCCTTTGAAGCATATATTACTCGCCAAATTCCCTTATAAAGGATTTTCCAATCCGCTGAATACAAATCTGAGGTCGGAAATTAGAAGTTTTCAAAATTCAAGATGGCGGATCGAAATGCTCAAAATTAGACTGATCTACATCAAATTGTATATCCGAAGGCTTTTGGGCTCACTGATTACGAATTTGAAGTCGAAATCGCGAAATTCAAGATGACGGACCCAATATGACGGATCAAATTGTAAAAATTAGACCGATTCGCATCAAATTGTGTATCAGAGGATTTCTGGGGCCACAGTTTGATCCACCATATTGAGTCCGCCATTTTGAGTTTCTCAATTTCGACTTTAGATTCGTAATCAGTTACCCCAAAAACCCCCGGATACACAGTTTGATGTAAATTGGTCTAATTTCCACGATTTCGATCCACTATATTGTGTCCGCCATCTTTAATTTTGGAATACTTACAATTCTGACTTTATATTCGTAATCAACGGCTTCGAAAACCCCCAGAAAACAAATTTGAGGACATATTATCAGGACGACATCCTTAGTTACGATAGATTTTATGCAATCTATATTTTTTTCCGAAATTAGAACCGCCATATTAGTACAAGTTTTGAGAATTTGGAAATTTCGACTTTTTCGGAATCAGCGATGTCCTTAGGCGAAACCTTAGGGTACATACTATAAAAAAAATAAGAAGCGAAGAAATATTTTTCTATTCAGTTCGATGAGGTGTGATTTATATGCCACACCATGCTTCAAAGGGTTAAACGAGATAAGATTTTAGGCCTCGAACGAGTGAGTGCGAGAGTAACGTAGTGCGATATTCCTTTAATTGCAGGAATGGAACGACGTGAACATGAGATGGAACGTCTCGGACTACGGAGGCGTACGAGACCTCAGAATACCGCCGCATCGGTTATGGAAACCCGACGTTCTTATGTACAACAGGTAATGTGAAACTATAATTCGCCATATGCGCGCGCTCGCTCGCGTCTCCCTTATTTTTCCTCGCGCCGCGAGCGGGTGCATTTCTGAAATAAAGACTGACGTTAGCTGCATGCGTGTGACATGCGTCCGACTCGGCTGCGCATTATGAAAAGTACGTCGGGAACTGTCGTATGCACGTCGCGAGATTACTCCAAGGCAAGGTAATCATATTACTCCCTCGCCAATTTCCGGCGGAAATTCGGGAAACTGGCGGCTACCGTTCGCTTCGTGGCTCTCGATCAAACAATTAATGTGGAATTTAATTAACGGCATTTCTTCGCGAAATTGAAACGATTTTTTCGCGGCGCTCTCGGACGTGTTTTCGCGTGAACGCAATGCATACCTTATCGCGTGAGAGCATCGATTTCCTTAATTAATAAACATTCGTTCGATGACCCTTTCGGGGGAAATTTCGGTGACAGTGAAGAAGTCTTTCGATCGACTCTAGCAAATGTCAGCCATAAATTGGAAAGCGTCACTCCAGATATGCGGATCCACGTTTGCGTTTCAGCTTCATATTATGCTCCCCCGGAACGACTCTGTCTCTTTACACTCATAAAAATACATGTCGAGTTCGATCATCATCCGTTTTAATATCGTGATATTCCGAAGCGATCTGTGGAAAAAATATAATAACCCGTCGACGGCGAACGACCCGCCGATGATGAAAACGTTTCGGCGATTTCACGTAACATTTATCTCGTGCGTTGGAATTTGCCGAAAGGTATTTAACAAGGACGTCACGCTCGATCCTTTTAATTGGCAGTGTTATGCGAACATAAACGTATAAAATATTCGATAATCGTAGCTCTTCGAGATGTTATTCGCTGAAACGGAGTTTAATTTTAGCATTTAGTTCAATAGCCGCGCGAACATTTCCGCGGATGGGCACGTACGAGGTTCATTTATTGCGCATAATGTAAATATAGCTCGCGATGAACAAATTCCTGACGAGTAAATATATTTTTATTCTGGCTTAATAAACGAAAAACTCATATGGTTTTCAACCGTATGCCGCCTATTGAAGAAACGAAAAATACGAAGTATTGAAAATATATTAGAGATATGCAAAAGTTTTCATCGTTCACATATAGATGATATTGTAAATTATTTATGAAATTATTTATGAATTAAAGTTGCGACGCATTTTTGTTAGATTATAAGTCTGTTCTTTATAGCTGCACTGTTGAACTAGTGCAATAAGTTAAAATGAGACAATTATCGGGTTGTCGGAAAGTCGTGACGTATTCTTTCTATGTTTTTCAAAGGTCATTTATTTATATAAAGAACAAAAATCAATCAATGATATATTGCCCGTTTTGTTCGATGACCTTTTGCCATCTTTCAGTAAGCTTCAAAATTCTTTGTTTAAAAAAACATAGAAGGATCTGTCTTTATCGGTGAAAAACTGAACAAAGTGCTGATTTACAGCTTCATCTGAATTTAACGTTATTCAAAACGCAAGGAGTTTTGAAGAGAGCGAAACAAGTAGAAGTCTGACGGCGCAAGGACAAACGAGTATGTGGAGTGGATGTAGCAACACATCTCATCCAAGCTTCAGTAATTTTTGACGGATGATCAAACTTATATGTGGTCTCGCGTGTCGTGATGATGAAACACAACTCCTTTACGATTAACGAGCTCTGGACATTTCTAGATGATGGATTCGTTCAAACTGTCCAATTGCCGACAGCACACATTCGAATTGATTGTTTGGTTCCTTGGTAGGAGTTCGAAGAACACGAAACCTTAAAAACTTCCCACCACACTGAGAACATAACCATTCTTTGATGAATGTCTGCTTTCGATGTCGTTTGAGGCGAATCATCACGTCGGGACCAAGACCGTTTGCTCCACATTGTTGTAAACAATCCACTTCTCATCACCAGTTATCATTCTCTTCAAAAAAGGATCGTTTTCCTTACATTTAATGAGCATATCGCAGATGTTTATACACGCCGTCAAATGAACTTCTGTGAGTTCAGGGCAACCCAAATATCGAGCTTGCTTATCCCAGCTTACGTATCCCAGCTTCTTCAGGTGGTCGTGAACGCTTGAATGATGGATGTTTAATGTTTCTGCAATCTCTCGTGTCGTGTAACGTGAGTTTGACTCGATCAATGCCTTTATTTTATCGACATCAACCTCGGTGGGCCTCCCTGACCAAGGAGCGTCGTTGAGATCAAAACCATCAGCACGGAATTTCGTGAACCATTATTGGCACTGATGTTCTTGTAAAGTATTGTCACCGTAAACTTTACGCAACTTTTCACAAGCTTAACGCGCGTTCTTCCCTTTACAGAAAACAGTAAAATATGGCGAAAATTTACAGTTTGGTCTTCCATCTTCAACTTGTTGTAAAATCTCTAAAATTCAACCAAATCGCTCAATTTTTTTTTTTTTTAGAATGAAGCTAGAACTATCAGCTGTCAAATGACATAGCAATAACATAGATGCGAATGACTCTAGTACTTTCAAAAATGAACTAGCGTCATCTGTTGCAAAGGTGCGCGTCATGATTTTTCCGATAACCCAATATATTTTTTCTCACCTTAACTTCCCGAGCAGAACATCGTCCCACAGTCGTATTAAAACCCAGTCCGGTTTCCAAATTTCAAATAAGGCCCGGATAACTTTATCGGATCCAGCATGTAATAAGGAGTGAAACGCACTGCTACATAATGCCCTGATAAAATTGCCTGAAATCGAGAAACCTGATCAAATGTCCATCGGGACCAAATCAGGCATCCAAATAATGACGTCATTGCTGGTGGGTGTATAATCTGGAAAATTTTGCAAAACAATTGCACATTCCGACCGCATAAGAACCCCATTCATAATACCTTCTTATCGCTTACCTAGACATGCCATATCAGGCATAAAAATTGCCGTATTTGATTACTGCTCGGGTTATTGCACCAGTTCAGCAGTGCAGCTATAAAAAATAGGTCCTATGTCAATATTGATCAACCTGCATAGAAACTGATGCATAAGTCATATCCATTGACGTAAACATTTTTAATTCTGAAGATGAGAAAGTCGATAAGACGCATATTCGTTATTCTATACTTTTTTTATTTCATCAGCGCAAAACAGCTGCCGAAGCAATGAGAATCATTTGCGAAACTTATGATGAAAGAACGATAGCTGAAAGTTCATGTCGTGAGTGGTTTCGGCGCTTTAAAAGTGGCGATGATTTTCATTTGAAAGACAAGGAGCGTGCCGGGCGATCGCAAGAACGCAGATGAACCGTTATTGCAAAAAGATTCGATTCAATCGAGTGTAGAACTTGCGAAAAGGTTACACGTTAATAAGAGCATTGCAATTCGACACTTACATGAGATGGGGAAAACTCTGAACGGAGAAAAATGGATCCCCCATGAATTATTGCGAGAACGCTATTACCAGCCGAGTCACCATTTGCTTTTCGCCGCTCAATAGACGCAAACACAAATCTCTTTTGTATCGAATTGTGACCGGAGGCGAAAAATGAATTTATTATGACAATTCCAACAGCAAAAGATCGTGGGTAAATTCCGGAGAACCTTTATGTCACAGCCAAAATGAAATATCCATTGTCGTAAAGTCCTCCGATGTATCTAGCGGGACATGCAAAGAGTACTGCATTATGAGCTGTTAAAACCATCTTAGACTATCATCGCAGAATTATATAGTCGACAATTGAGGCAGTTGTATGAGCAATTGATCGAGAAACGGCTATATTTTGCGACGAAGTAAAACAAAGTGATTCTTCTACACAACAATGCCATATCCCATGTTGCATTGACGAGCCGGAAAACTTTAAATGGTATTGCAATAGAAAGTCCTGCCACACCCGGCATATTCTCCAGATATTGCTTCCCATCGGATTTTTATTTTTTTATTTCGTTCTATATAGCACAGTCTTTCTGGTACATAATTTCGTAATGCCAAGGAAGTGCAACAATTCATCGATAACTTCATTCATTCTACAAGCAAAAACTTCTCTTATCGTAGTATCCATCTTTTGCCTGAAAAATGGCAAAAAGTAGTAGATAATGCCGGAATATATTTTGATTCAAGATACTATGTCATTTGTAACAATATTAATGAAAAACATTGCCTTAAAACGATGGGAATTTTTGCATACACAATAATAATAATACAATAACGAGACGTTTCAACACACACACACACACACACACACGTGCACGGGCGCTCGAAGAATCCTGGAATCGCTAATCGAAATGATTTCAGTTCGCGTGCTTGTATCTTTCGCGAGAGAGAAGTACCGCTCGGCGGTATTGAGACGTTGTACAATTACAGTCGTTATGGTAATGTACAGTAATGTCTCATCGATATCTCATCCATTTAACGTCAAAACTCAGTCGGCACCATAACGGCAACCGTAACGATGAGCTTTATTATATTTTTCACGGAGCTTCCAAACTTTTAATGAAGCATATTGTCGGTACGGACCATTGTTCGTGGAAATTCCGCGTGCATGCTTACGTCAGTAATATGCCGAAATCGCACGTATCGATTATGCGAGCGTGTTTCACATAGTTGCCCTTGCACGGTTATAACCGCATAATATAATGCTAAACTGCGAGGTTGGCGCGCAACGGTAATATACGGCCGCGAGATGCGCCAATCGATTAATCAGTCCGTGACAGCTTATTTAAAAAGGTAGACGTCTCTCTCACTCTCCTTCCCCCAACTCTTCCCCCTTCTCTCACTCTCTCTCTCTCTCGCTCTTTCTTTTTCTCGGACCTGTCGCAGCGTGCGGCGGTTCGAAATAACGCGAAACGATCGTTCCGTGAAATGAAAGGAAAGAATTGTGTCGCGAAACTCGAATTTGAACAAACCATTTGTATGACGTACAGATAATTCTATTTATTGTCTCAAACTCTCTCTCTCTCTCTCTCTTTCCCTTTTGGCGTAAAACACACACCAAAATCAATTTTCTTCAGCAACACGGCGTTGAAAGGAGAACGACGCAGTTATCTCCGTGAGAGATTCGTACTTCTCTAGTAATGGTAATATTGATTCGCTTTCATACGGTGTTTGAGATACACCATTGAGAATTTTCCACTTGGGAGTCGTAATTTGATGGATCGAAAGTAAGAAATAATTGGAGGACCTGCGGGATCACTTGTCGGCAGTAACAATATTTTCGCTGAAAATTCGCCGAAGCTATTATCGTGGCATGAATGCCGCGATATTTTCAAACGAAAGTGCTCTTTTTCCACGCACTTGACGGTCTTGATGGAACATCGTAATTCCGCAATTCACTCTTTGAGCGCAAACATTCACCGCGATATTTGCGCGGACGCGCGCGCGCATATATACGTCAATTAGTTAAGCGCGAAGAGTTAGTCACGCGGCTGGCGTTATCATCGTCCTACGTTTTTCATTATTTTGTATGCAATCTACTCGCGAGGTCGCAGCGCGTGCATTGTGTGCGTGCATGCGTGAGAAAGTTTATAAACGCACTGTGCAACGTCCGTCACATGGTTACACGTTTATGTGTCGCGCCGGCGTTATAACGCGCAGCCATATAATGTGTGTGGCGCAGGTCATCGGGTCAGTTACAAAGACGGCTTACGCTCCAAGTGAGTCGCAAATTAATCGATAAAACAGCGCCGTTGAATTATTTTAGAGTGCGACGTGCGCGCGCGTGCTTTGCCTCACGGGCCGCACAATTTGCTCGCTCGTTCGCTTTCTCGCTCCCGCCGCGTTGCGAATTATTTATTACGCGAATGCTGAATTCCCGTTATTTAATTCCCGTCATCACGCGCGAAATCGCCGGCTCGTTCTCTCGTCCGCCCGTCCGCTCGCTCTGACAAACAATGCGGACCTTCGTTAAAACGACCGGACAAAAAGTAAACGACGAGAAAGAGAAGGAGAGAGAGAGAGAGAGAGAGAGAAAGAGAGAGAGAGAGAGAGAGAGAGAGAGTGAGTGAGAGGGAGGGAGAGAGCGCGCGCACAAGCGCACGGAACATAGTCTACTTCGTTATGTTGAATTTCGCACATTCGAATTGAGAGCGGCTAGACATCGTCGCACATCGTCGAGCGCCCATTTCCCGTTCGTTACACCGCCCCCTCCCCCTGCGCCCTCTCTTCCTCCACCAAAACCCAGGCGCTCTCCGCGCAAACATAATTATTAATACTGATATACTTAGTACCGGCTTAATTCGTGATCGTATTAAAGTTCATCCCAGGCTAATTGAAGCACGAAAGTTTTGTTATTTATCCCTCCTGCCACCCGCTACTTCTTCTCCTCTCCCGCTAACGGTGTTTGAAAGCTAATTCGCACGCAAAAACTGACGCGATACACCCCCGCGGTCTGTGCGCCGTGCCGGCTATTTTTTACCGGAACACTTTTTATGCGCGCGAGTATGTGTTTTGTCGGGCGTGCACCCGGCCATAATCTCCATCTCGCGTAGACGCGCGGCGCCTTTTATGCGATGCATCCGACGTTATCATGGACGGCACGGACCGCGTAATATAACGTGGCCTGCGAGAAGGAAAGAAAAGGGGCGGGAGAGAGAAAGAGTGAGAGAGAGAGAGAGAGAGAGAGAGAGAGAGAGAGAGAGAGAGAGGGACAAGGTGGGGAGGCTTCGCGGGGGGTCAGTCGCGCAAAGATGGTGCACACCTAAGGACTGATCGATCACTTAACTGCTTTGTCGCTTCGTCACGGCGCAATTCTCCCGTGCTCTACTTTTCATCCAGGTCCGTGTAGGTCTCCACGTGCACACGAGGCGATTTTATCGCGCATATTCCGCGCATATGGGGTGTCTCGGGCCGGTGTCGCCTAGTTTCTCCCAGTTTTCTGCGGTATCCGCAGGCTGAAGAAGCATACACACACACACACACGTGTGTATGTATGCATACCCGCGCGCACGCGCGCACGAGCGACGCCGTACACAGGACACCGTGTATTTTCCAAGGCGGCTGTGAAGAGCGGAGCTTAAACCGATGACGCACGCGGAGGCGTTAGTGTAAAACGCTCTCGCAATTTTTACGACGACGCGATATCGACGGAGGTGCACGCGCGCGCGCGCGCGCGCGAGCGTCGTCGTCGAAGAGTGAATTTCATGCGCAAGATGCGATAAAATTGTTCACGACTCGGGTTAATGGCGAGAGCCGTTAAGAGACGTCTATTAGCTATATACGGCATCTCGCACGAACTTGTCGCGTAATATCGCGGGAGAGCGTGTCTGAGACGTCGCTAATTGGTAAACAGTTCTTATTAGCAGCGCCGTGTCGTGCTTTTCGTTAACTTCGGGACGCGCGACACGGCGAATTTCGAAGAGTGATTTACGCGCGAGTCCTAATTGGAAGCCCTAAGTGTTGCCGGGAACGCTCCCGGCGCGTTTCTTGCCTTTCCTCTTATTAACTTACGGTCACATCGCTAATTGTAACGCCGATAATTTATTACTCGATATATACATACACACACATTCGCTCTTCACATGCACTTGCCTATAAGGACAAAACGACTCTCCACAGTGCGACGCGATTCGCCCGCGAATGATTCACCCGGGGATGATCGTCATGAATGCACCGCGCAAATTCGTTTTAAGCTATTGCGCAGAGGAAGATGCAATGTGCAACGGATAAAGTGGAGCACCGGGCCAACTGGGTCACGCGCATTAAAAACAAAGCCACCGCCACCATTTAAAGGGAATCAGGGAAAGTATCTCCGCCTGGCGGTAATACATTGTCGGAAAACGCTCGCGGCCACGCCATTGTCTTTAAGTAGGTAATGCATCGGGTGTCCGCTATCGCCGCCACCGTCGCCGCCGCCGCCGCCGCCGTCGCTGTCGCCGTCGCTGTCGCCGTCGTCGTCGTCGTCGTCGTCGTCGTCGTATTTGTCGAATTAAAACTTCGCCTCACGATGCATTAGAAGAAACGAATGACCGACGAAGTTGCCGGGGAAGTGAAACGTTTAATGGACCGACGATCTCTGTGCGGTCGTCGAGCAAGAACTTTGCTCGCCGATTTGCGGCTTTGATTGTCCGACGCCCGTTTCTTCCTCCACGCTTTCTTTTTTGCTTTCTTTTTTCGGTCCGCTCGTCGAATTAATCGCGCGATGCAAGACACGCGGATTCGACGGGCGAAGAGACTCGTGAAGTTCGCTCGATAATCGACACCGCGTTAAGGAGATTAATGCCGTCTCGGGGATTTTCCTGGCGGAAAAACAGACGACGTTTATGCCACAAGAAGTCTAATAAACGAAATTTTCGCTGTCCAAGTTGGTCCATATATTATCGAGCTTTTCGTATACTTTATCGAATTTTCCCGGGAACTTCCCTGTAAACTACTTTGAAGTACTCTTCTTCTCCTCGAGACCATGGCGGACGACACCGGCCGAGGAGGAAAAAAAACGGAAACCAGTTCTTCCTTTTTGCGTTTAAGCATCTCCATGCGCTCGAGTAGTCCTAACGTCCAACGAACAACGCTCGAACGTCAAATCCGGGGCGATTCTGGTCGCGCCCGACACCCGGTATATTCCGCAGGCGGTATATCAAAAACTGTCTGCATTCACATTTTTCCGTATTCGGTTCACGCTCCGCGCTTCAATTATTCATCGTGGCACTTCGACGCATTTCGGCCATTTCGTCTCCCTGATCCCATATTCCGTTTGGTTTGTTAACGACGACCCCGATTGGCCCGCGTCGCGCGCGTTAACCTACCGTTAAGTATCGTTCACAAGAGCATCAATACGGGAGCGCGACGATCACGGGTAGCAGCTTGTTGCAAATTCGACCGCGATCGTTCGAACTTAACGCGTGTAACGACGTCGTTACTTACCCGGCGATGTCGAGTCACGTGCGACGTAATTGTGCCGAAGCGACCGGGAGCCGTGAAAGCCATTCTTACGAGAAGGAATCTTACGCGATATTTCATCCCTGTGATCAATGCGGCATTACCTCGCCGGCGAAGTCCCGTTTGTAGCGACAGCTTGCGATATTTTCGCAATTTCTCCAAAGGACTTATAGACTGACGACGAGTAGACAGAGGACGAGCTGTTGCTCGATATTACGGTTCTTATGTGTCCGTCAATTCGTCAAACTCGGCTATTTTTCACGAGCTGCTCGTCAGCAGCAGTGAGCGATAGCGGTGGAAATTCATTTTCGCGACGAATGGCCTGGGCGAGTGAGCAAGAAAGCGAACGATTGAGCGAGCGCGCGGACAGCCGATCGTTTTTCGAAAAATTTTTTGCCGCGAGCGACGAAACCAACAAGCCAGCGAATTTCCAACGGAACCGGCGAAGTTCGGCGTGAAAGAATATAACGAATCGCTCGGTTTGGTATCAATGGTGATAAATGCGTGTGTTTGTTCTCTGGATGGGGGCGAAGGGAAAGGGGGGGGGCCGTCTGAATCGTCAAAAGTCGACGCCTAGGAATCTTTTATATCGGCGTACCTGCGTGCGCGCTGTCGCATTGTTTAAAATTTACTATTCCGCATAGCTCAGAGAGGATGTCTGCGCGATTAATGACTAAGCCAGTAAATTGTAATAAATGTCATATAATCAAAGACTATTCTGATGCTTCTTAGATTCGTTAGATGATTTAATAAACAGAAAGAAATTTTTCCTCTTCTTCCGTTCGGATTATAGCGCAACTCGCGGATTCGCGATATTTATAAAGTAAAAAAAGGTTCTAGACTTTAAGAGCAGATAGTATTTACAAAATGGAGGAGAAAAGTCTTAGTAAACATGGGTCAAAAAATTCATATTTGAAGTCGGAACTATGAATAATTATTTATTTTAAAGCATTTATTTTAAATTATTAATTAAAGCAAGACTGACTTTGTCGTTTTCGGTGCTTTTGTATTCTCTGATGCAATTTGTTTATGTCATTTATTGGTGAAGAGTAGCATGCTTTGAAGGAATCCCTAAAAAAATCTCTTCGTTTTTGCTCAGTAAACAAATATCTATTTTTTCCTCATTTATACACACGCTCCAGCAAGCAATGCAAAATGCCTATCAAATAGTTAGAGCAAAGTCGGGAATTTTTGAAAGAGCTTGCAATTCTGTGGTACGAAGATGTGAAGCTTGCGTAGAAAATCCTCTGTAAACTTTGTAAGCACCAGAAGCGAGTGAGTCACTTGCTTTAATTAAAATAAATAATTGTTCATAGCTCTGACAGTATTAATTTTCCGACCTATGTGTATTGAAATATTTTGCCTGCGTTTTGTAAATATTATCTACGCTTAAAAGGTCCTGAACTCTTTTTTTCTAAACACGCTATACATTTCGCTCGAGTAATTTTGTCGGAAGGAAAAAATGTATACTCACGTGGAGAAAAATCGAGAAAAGAAATGTAACAGCTTGTAAAATTTATATAATGCGCGATTAAATTCTTTCGCAGCCTCAGAAATGCAGGGCGAATTTCGCTAGATTTAAATCTCGATATCGGCAAACAAATCTGGCCGAGTCAGGCTTTTCGACGAGATTTCGATGGAAGAGAGAAAAAGGCAGAAAGAAAGAGAGTTTACATATCCTCCGGCGATCATCAGGAACGGCGTAGCTTTTCCCCTTAACGTATTATTCGCGCGCAAACAAACGAACATTTTTGACGCCGCGCGTTCCAGCGCCGTTTCGCATCAAAATGAGTATCTCGCGATGATTGACGTCATCGGAATAATTTTACTGGCTGAACGCTGGAACACAATGTTTTGCACGCACGCAATGATTCATCGGCACTTTATTCGTAGATTAATCGCGACCCACGCGGTATGTATGCCGAGGGAATATGCGTAGAACGCTGCGCGCACGCGTAAATGCAACCACGTTTCACTTTATGCATCCACATGGGATCAAAGGGAGAGAACGAATAGTTTCGACATATTACTTCCCATGCGATCGTTGTGAATTAATGTTCCGGTCGTATGCGCACTACTACGTCCTATGAGTCGATGTCTTCAAAGCACGCCGAGCTAAGGCCGCGTATCCCACGAGGCAAGTGCAAATGCAAATCACGATCCTCGTTATCCGACGAGAAGACACGCGACGATCGCGGCGTCGATGAAGCGGTTCTATTAACTGGTAATGACTCATATAGTATGAGCGAAAAAGGGAGGGCCACAACTCTGATAATTATTCATATATGAGTACCATGAACAGCTCTGCCAATTTTCAACGAATTCACATCAAACTTAATATATTCATGTTTTCTAGGTCGCTAAATAGGAATCCGGAATCAAATTTGAGAAGTTTATAATAGCGGATCCAGTATGATAGCGCTTAAACACTCAATTTTGTCATTTTTCGAAGAATATTTATTAAAATTAATTAATATTCTCACTTGATTTTGTATGGAATTTTCTTTATAGAAGGTTTATCGAGTTGTTAGTAACGAACCCGGGATGGAAATTTCAAAATTCAAAATGGCAGATCCAAATGTCTAAATTTGTTATTCCATTATGGAAAAGAGATCATATTAGATATATTCATATTTTTTTTATTACTGATGATGAATCTAGTTGAAACTGCAAAATTAAAAATGGCGGATCCAATATGACGGTTTCTAGTGACTAACAATATTTCATTGGGTATTCTTACTTCCATTATTAGAGGGTGAAATATATTGAAGGAAATCACTTCTTTACCGCATGGCTCCGGTGGAAACTTTGAATTTATAACAATCATTACCTGCGACCAAAAACATACCGAGTTTAATATATATCCACAATGGAATATTAAAGTTAGCCAACTGAAGCCGCCATTTTGAATTTCGAAATTTCGATCCTGGATTTGTCTCACTAGCGACCTAAAAAACATCCTTATGGATAAGCTTTCATGTAAAGTATGAAATTATTCGCTCTCACCAATTTTAATACAAAACGGTTGTGGTTTCGGGTCCACCAATAAATTGAATAAGGTTAGGTGATAATGACAGCACTTTATGAGCGAATTGGAGACACTTTGCTGTGATGCGTCGTATGGCCGATACACGCCGGCACGTGAAAAAGATCGGAGAGTTTTTAGATCGCGAGTATTTAGATAATTCCCATCGGAAATCTCTCGAATATACAGCATCAGTTGTAACGTTCGTGACGTCACTCGACTAAATCTTCTCACAACACTGCCGCGTATGAGTACAGTCTTTCGGTATTTGTGACTATAATTATTTTTATAAAATCTCATTACTCCTCCCTCCTCTCTCCCTCTCTCTTTTCCATTTTATCTCACGAATCCATCTCTTCATAAATTTTTCGCAAATTTCCATAAAGACCGGTGTATAGTTTGATATTCTCTCTCTCTTTTTCTCTCTCCCTCCCCCCTCTCTTTCTCTCTCTCTCTCTCTCGTATCATATAACAAGCGTGTAAGCAGTGAATAAAAAATGCGCCTTTGTCGATAGATTCTCTTATAACGCGATTGATATAGTGGATTCTTTTAAACACAACCCCGCGGTTGTCAGTAATTCAGGGTGATTCATCGTACGTGAGGTGAAGGTAATTCATTGGCTACCGATACCATCAATCGAGGATTTACGCGAACAACACGCTCGCCCGCACCCGCGCGCCTGGCTAAACGATTTTAATTCTACTTTCACATGCGCGTTCCCCGCTGACCGGCCTTTACGCCGAGACGAGCATTAGCCGTAATGGAAGCATGGCGGATTCGTTAAGGTGTCCGAGGCAACTGTAATATAAATACGGCGTCGTGGCAGGAATTAAGGACCGTGGGATTATGGACTTCGGGGGATTGATTGAAGACAACGCTTCCTCGCGGTTCCTACCTGATGTATTCCTCCATCGATGATGTAAAGCTGGAAATGAGAAATATCCCGGTGAATTTGACAGGATCTGACAGTCGGGAAGCGGAAAATGCAGTATTTGCCGAAAAACACGATATTTATTACATAAATGATTCCAATAGATGTCATTAAAAGAGTTATAGCGCTATTGATTGTTATATGCATGTATTGTATATCGTTGAAAAGGTAACATATTTAGTTGTCACTTGTGCAAAAGACTTGTATGTTTTGATTGAATTTACGTTGTGAAAAAGAATCTAAAAAATAAGCGAAGGAAAAGTGAATTTATATATACAGGGTGACCATTAGGATTGTGTTGAAAATGGTTATTACTTTGCAACAGGTAGACCGAACAAACTGAATCAAATGCCATTTTGTAGAGGAAACTTGTCAACTTTATTACCATACGTGTATGAAAAATATATATAATATTTTAACAAATACACATTATAAAAAAGGGACAAAAATTTATTGGCGTGCATGAATTAATAATATATATGTTCAAAATATTGTCCGTTGGAATGGGCACAGAACTCTAACTGCTTTCGAGAACTTTGACATATGTTATCCAACATGACTATAGAAATATTACGAGTGCAATTTCGAATGCTCATTTTCAGTTCTTCGATATTTTTGGGTTGTTTAGCATAACATCTATCTTTAAGAAAAATCCAGAAGAAAAGTTTACACGGGTTTAAATCGGGTAAGTAGGAACACTGGCGGATTCTAAGATAGGGTTTTGAGGTTAAAACCTTCCCTTCCAAATTAAAAGAAATCAGTCTTACTAGATCCGTTGAAAAAATTTAAGTAAAATGATATAGGCCGATTAACACAGGCGCCCGTGAATCAAATTCTTATGTCTAAAATTCATTGCATCCAAACTGTCCGATTTCTGATATACAATATCCGCTGTTGTTTGCTGAGAGTCTATTAATGATTATAAAAACCTCAAAATTACAGCATTATTGTATTTACAATTTTATTAAATCCCCTCCCCCTCCTCCATTATCAACCTCAGGATCCGCTAGTGAGTAGGAAGGCCATTCCAGACCTCCATGAGCAAATTTTGAATATCCTAATTCAATCACCCTGTTGCCATAAATTTTACGTATTGATTCAAACACATTGCGAATACAATGTATGTCACGACATCTTGCAAAAAACTGGATTTTTTAACAATCCTCATTTTTTGCATGAGGAAAGAATTTAATCTCCAATAATGCTTCGTAACTTTCACCGGTAACAGTTTCTTTAAAAAATTGCACTTAGACCCCTTTTACTGAATTTTACGCAACACATACGGAGACTTTTTAGGGGTGAAGAGGAACGGCAATTCACACATTCAGATTTTCTTTTCCCCAAAACCAATAATCTTGCTTGTTGACGTAACCGTTCAACCAAAAATGAGCTCTATCCGTAAAAATAATCTCTTTTTCATTAAGTTCCTTATTTTCGAACATGCCGGTTGTCACCTCGCAGAATTTAACTCGTTTTTCCATAGCTTTCTTTGTTAGCAATTGATATGTTTTAATTTTATAAGGATTATAGCTTAATGGCGTTTTTCACGATCTTTCGAAGAGTTTCTCGCTTCAAATCCATAACCTGAGCAGCTTTCCGAATCGAGGAATTTGAATTTTCTTCCAAATATGCTTTGAAATCGTCCGTTGTAACGGTTCGAAATGAGCCGGGTAAATCATGTCTGTGATCATTTAGACTGTCATACCTAATAAAATTATCAATAATTCTGCGAAAAAATATTGAATATAAATAAAATCTCAGATTAACAGCATAATGTATAGGTTAGGATAAGTTAGAGGTTAGGGTTAGTTAGGGCGCAATCCCATACCTTCTGAGTATAGTTTCGCTTGAAATTGTTTTAAATCCGTATTTGTTACAAAATCTACGATACACCTCACTATAGATTTCACCTCTACTGTAAAAGCACTCGATAAGGAATACTTTTTTTTCGATTTTTTAACGTACTCATCATAAAACTCGTAAACTGGCTTGTACAACGGTTCAAATAAAATTGACGAATCTCAAGTATCAGACTCTAGTAAATAAAATTACTGCCGAAATCAAGAACTAAAAATATAACCGTTTGCTTTCAACACAATCCTGATGGTAACCCTGTATATACACATACGGCATGTTGTGCTTTATTCAGTAGGGTGTAACAGTTGGAACGTTGGAACCGCTGTAACAAAACATTTAAGATGTCTATTAGGATCGTGCATCAGCAATTCGAACTGTAAAGAAACGGTTTGCAACATTTGGACGTGATGATTTTCACCTTGACGATCAGGCATGCTGTGGCCAACTTTCTGGCAGATGTCATAGATTAGTGCAAAATAATTCATCAAATTCAACAGAGAAGGTTGCTGAGAGACTTAACATTGACGGATCGATCGCATTTCGGCATTTAAAAAGGATTGGGTACACTTTGAAGCTCGACGTGAGTGCCGCATTTGCTAACCGGAACGAACAAATTGAATCGAGTTCCTGCAGCTGTTTCCTTGCTTGGCCGACTAAATAAAGTTGTTTTTGGATCGACTGGTGATTGGCAATGAGAAACGGATCCTGTACAACAATGCTTAACGTAAACACACTTGGAAAGGGACAAATGAGCGTGCATGACAAGAGCTCATGACAAGAGTCGATTTACATCCTGAGAACATGCTGATGCTTTCTGTTTGATGAGATTACAAAGGAATAATTTATGTTGAGCTGCTCCCCGTTGGCGAAACGATTAATTCTGACAAGGAAATGTCGACAATTAGACAATTTAAAGACAATAATCTAGGAGAAGCATCCAATTCTAGCCAATCGCGAGGAAGTTGTCTCTCATCGCGACAACGAAGAAACACACATTGCAAAATAGAACTTGCACAAATTAAAGGAATTGAAATGGAATTTATATCATATCGCATCCACTATGTTCTCCTGATATCGCACCATCAGACTATCACTTGTTTCAATCATTGCAAAACTATTTAAATGGAAAAAATTCGCACATATGGAGGCCATAAAAAGTTACTTTTCTTCTTTTTCTAACGCAAAGCCAAAGTCGTTTTATGACCGACATGTCCGTACCAGAATGTTGGGAAAATATTGTAGAAAAAACGACGGCGATTACATCATTGACTAATAAAAAAATTTTACGCGTCAAATTACTGCTTGAGTTTTAAGGAGGAATCGGGAACATGAACTTTTTATTTATTTATTATTATTATTTATATATTTAACGGGTACAAACCCCTTTGTGTACAAAACAGTAGATAAATTAATTATACGTAAGAGTGCATAAGGTTATATAAGGTGTTTAAAAAAGAGAGTTCAAGAGCAGGTACACAAAATACAAAATGGAAGAAAAGAGTCGTAATAAAAGTCCTTTATTTACATGCGCTTTGCATTTTTTATACAGGTTTAAAAAAAGGATTCAGGACTTTAAAGGCAGAGAGGTAGTACTCACAAAATGGAAGAAAAAAATAAACATGAATCCTAATAAATATAGGTCGAAAAATTAATATTGTCGGAGTTATAAACAATTATTTATTTTAATTAAAGCAAATGACTCACTCATTTCTGATGCTTTTGTATTCTCTGATGTAATTTGTTTATGTCATTTATCGGTAAAGAGTACCATACTTTAAAGAAATCCCTAAAAATCCTTGAAAAAGTCTTTTCGCTCTTACTCGGAATGTAAACAAGCATCTATTTTCTTTCCATTTATATATACGCTTTTTCAAATAATTGTTAGTTACATATCTCTATGAACAGTAAACAGTTGCAGAGAGCTACCACAAAGTTTTCACAGTATGGTGGGAATGACATCGTATTACTCAACAAACAGCAACAAATGGCAGAGATGCATTTCATGTATAGCAGTACATTAGAAGCGAATGAGTCACTTGCTTTAATTAAAATAAATAATTGTTTATAACTCCGATATTAATTTTTCGATTATTAAGACCTTTTTCCTTCATTTTGTAAATATTATATAAAATATTAAAATCCTGAACTTCTTTTGACACCCTGTATAATCATATAAAATTGTGCATTGGGTGAATGTGCAAAAATTTTAATAGAGGAATGTATTTCATGTATGGCTGCGCACCAGAAGCGAGTAAGTCACTTGCTTTAATTAAAATAAATAAATGTTCGTAATTCCGACGATATTAATTTTTCAACCTATGTTTATTAGGACTTTTATCCTCCACTTACTGATATCTTCCTATGAAGTCCTGAATCCTTCTTTTAAATACCGCGTATAAGTGGGAAATGTAAAGAGGCAAAAGCGCATGTAAATAAAGACACATAGCAGAGAGTAGCGGTACCGATAACACAACAGAAGTCATAAACTAAAATATATGCAGCATTCGGTTTGCCGTGCAATAATTCACGCAGGCGCACCACATAAATACGCAGTATGGTACACCAGTAGCAACAAGAGAAGAAAGAGGTGTAAATTGAAATGAAATGCCCTATATATTTGATGCAAAGCGCAGCAGCCATTACGGTAAATTAGTTTATGATTTAAACGCGGTTCTGGATCGCTTGATCTAAAACCAAGCACAATAAAAAGTGCAAAACCCTTACGTTGCACAATGAGCCGAAATTGGTCAAAAGCTGGACAAAAATCAAGAATTCTAAGTGAGAAAATATGTTTTTATAAAGGATTTTCGAGGTCGCTGAATTTGAATGTAACTTAAAAAATGTCCGTTGAATAATAAAAAAAAATAATAATAATAGCTCGTTCTTGAACAACTGGAAAGAATTTGCTGTAAATTCGTCAGAATCTAACAGTTCTGGCCGTACTTAATAATTGGCGTCGCCTCTCTTCGTCGCTCTCGAGATCTTGAAAACCTAGACTCGTCTCAAGAGAATTGACTTTTATGAAGTATCGGATAAATAAAAAAACAAGATTTTTTAATAATAAATCCTTTATTTGCTGAAAACGTTAATAATTTTATTTGCCGAGCCGGTCATCCTATATGTCATGCCGCTTTCTTAATTATTATGTTATTTTTAAAAACGCATGTTTTCGCACACAACGCAAACACAGACATGATTTTGAAGTTAAGGTATCAACTAACAAAATGCACATTACCGCCAAGTTGAAGAAATTAAGAATCTGAG
The DNA here is from genome assembly GCF_003227715.2 of Harpegnathos saltator. Lineage (NCBI taxonomy): Eukaryota > Metazoa > Arthropoda > Insecta > Hymenoptera > Formicidae > Harpegnathos > Harpegnathos saltator. The sequence continues at coordinate 794,346 of NW_020230155.1, read as the reverse complement.
TTTTGATCTACGTTGATAGTACTAAATGAAAAGAAGAACATCGTGGAGGACGTTATGCTTGCACAAAGTATTATTTTAAGAAGTAAAGGAAACAAAAATATACTGCAAAACAAAGAATCTCCGCAAAAAGGGTCGATTTTTTGCCCGTGTTTCGGTCCTCGATTTTGGAATCGAATTTTATGACAAAAGATATGATGTGACATTAATTACAGAAAAGTTTGACGTTGAACATACGATTGGTAACATACGATTTCAAAGATGTACAGGGTCAAAGTGGTCACTACCTGCTAAGAAAGTATGACACTAATAACGCTTTATCGCAAGAATTTTTGCAAAATTCGGTATCTATGGATTCTTTGAGTTGCTGATTATGAATCTGATATCAGATTTTTAAAATTCAAGGTGGCAGGTGCAACATGGCGGACACACATAGTGAAACAATCATTTACTTTTATTGGAACTGTTATATTGTGGTTTCTTTTGGCCAGCTGATTGCGAATTTTCTATTAGGTTTTTGAAAGTAATTTTTTCAACGACAGTTTTTGAGTGGATAAAGTATTCTTTTTACTGTTTTTTCATAACAAAAATTTAAAATTCAAATTGATACGTTACATGACGCATAAAGGATAACGTGATAGTTTTATTTGTTATATTTAGAAGCTTATCTTATCTTCATTGGCTGGATAACTTTTTCATCTTGCCTTCACTGGTTGGATGACATTTTTATCTTGCCTTCATTGGCTGAATAACTTTCTCATCTTGCCTTTAGTGGCTAAATAACATTTTTATTTTGCCTTCATTAGCTAAATAACTTTTTCGTCTTGTCTTCACTGGCTGGATAACATTTTCATCTTGCCTTCATTGGCTGAATAACTTTTTCATCCTGCTTACACTGAAGGTAAATGTAAATCTGATAGAAAATTCGCAATCTAGCCGCAGCTAGCCGCAAAAACCACAACATAACAGTTCTAATAAAAGTAAATAATTGTTTCACTATTTGTGTCCGCTATATTACATCCGCCATCTTGAATTTTTTAAATCTGACACCGAATTTGTAATAAGCAATTCAAAGAACCCATAGATACTAAATTTCGCAAAAATTCGTGCGACAAAACGTTATTAGTGTCAAACTTCCTTAATAGGTAGTGACCACTTTGACCCTCTATATCTCTGAAACCAATCATATGCTTAATGTAAAATTTTTTTGTGATTAATGTCTTATCATGAGCTATCATTTCGCATAAAATTTAATTTAAAAATCGGGGACTGAAAAACGGGCACTTTTTGCAAAGGTTCTTTGGAAGTAAGTGTAAAAATTATATAAAAATTGATTTTTGTCCAGCTTTTGGCCGGTTTCGAGACCCACTTTGCGCTAATCTAATACTTGACCTTAGTTCCTCCGAATCTTTCATGCTCGATTCTCCTGCGGAGCGCAGAAGATCGCGGGAAGCGAAATAATTAACGTCAGAAGGAAAGACACATTTTGAATATTATTTTTAACCACACCCATATCTACGATATACTCAGCTTGTCCCATCGCGACACTTATCGCTGTCGATTCGCCTTGCATCTGGGCCATCGATCGCACAATCAGAAAGGATCGCGCGATCGTCCGCTCTCGAGTTTACTGGCCGCGTTCGAGTGTATCTCTTGAGCGCGCGCGTTTTCCACATTCGCCCCATTAAATCACGCGCGGTGACCTTAAAACGGCGAAGTGCTGCAGCGCGGTATACCGCATTCCGGAAGCGAGAGTCGTCGAAGGACGATCTCCGCGAGGACAAGAGCGCTGGTTTGCGCAATGGGACACGTCTGTTTCTTAGTGCACTCTCGATGGGACCTCGTCGTCGTTGTCGTCGTCGTCGTCGTCGTCGACGACGAGCGGGACCAAACTGCCCTGCCGGCTGGCGATAAAAAAGCGCCAGCCTCACGCTGCTCAGGAGCAGGATCGAGGGAAGCGCTCGTTCCTCTTAAGCACCGAGGCGCCCCGACACGTCATACGATACGCGCGAGGACGAGAGCGCGCAGCTATTTTATAGAAATTTTATGTCCCACGAGAACCGGCCATCTGTTTCTCGCCATGGTCGACTACCCCGCGACAAGTGTTTTCTTCCTGCGAGCGGAAAGGGAAGCGGATCGAGTTTTCGCGATGTTCTCCGATATATGATCGGTTTCCGGATAAACTCCAACGTGAGTTTACCCAACCGCTAGATATCGTCTCTCTATGTGCTCACCGATACCAATTAGCGCAAATCGTATCGCTTCTCGTGTTATTTGTGCAAGCAAAATAAGCGGTTTTCGAAACGCGATCGAACGTACGAGGGTAGTCCCAGAAAGTACCTGACCTGACGTATAGATAGCGGTTGTTGTTTGAAAAGAATGACTATGGTAGAAAGTACCAAGCTTATAAAGCTTAAGTTTGAAGTTTCACGACGCTACGTTGTTTAGTATTTGTTTGGCAGCCATCAATAGCAAACGCTCTCAGTGAATTTGTAAACATGGAAAAAATTCGTCATCGTTATGTGATACAATACTTTCATTTGAAAGGCCTCAGTCCAACCAATATCAAAGCGGAGCTAGATTCTGCTCTGGAGGAGTCTGCTTCTTCGTTTACAACGGTAAAATATTGGGTGGTAGAGTTTAAACGAGGCCGTACGAGCTGCCAAGACGAACCTCGCAGTGGTCGACCAAATGAGGTGACCACGCCAGAAATGGTGAAGAAAATCCACAAAATGGTATTGGATGACCGTCGACTGAAAGTGCGCAAGTTAGCAGACATGGTAGGCATTTCAAAAAGTGCTGTACATCGTATATTGACTGAAAATTTGGACATGAGAAAGCTGTGCGCAAGATGGGTGCCGCGATTGGAACAAAAACAGCGTCATGAGGATGTTTCAATCGAGTGTTTGGCGAAGTTTTGCAGCAATAAAGCCGAGTTTTTGCGTCGATTCATAACCGTGGATGAAACATGGGTCCATCACTTCACACCTGAGACGAAGGAACAGTCAAAACAATGAACCAAGGTGGCTTGATGGCTATTTTGAGGAGCTTGACGATTCCCACTATAAACAAGGTGTCGAAGCTATTGAACATCACTGGGAAAAGTGTATTGAGCTAAAAAGAGACTATGTAGAGAATAAAGATATTTTTTCCCAAATTTTTTGTTTTCTTTGTTAGGTCAGGTACTTCTGGGACTACCCTCGTAAGAACGGAACCGGCCGACTCGGATGTCTCGCGTCGGCAAACACAAATGTCATGATTAATTGCTTATGGAGGGTTTCATATATAAATATCTAGCATAACTGGTTATTTTTTTCTCTACCTTTTGTACCACGCAGTCTGGAAGAGGAACGGAATAATGGAATGCCCGCTGACGTTTCTCGGATGGGTGTGCATGCGAAAAAGCAATTTTCGACCATTTTCCGGGCGGGGATACGCCGTGATGAGACTGATTCGGATCGCTAGCCAGCGCGGTGAAACAAATGATCCTAAGTATGTTAAGCGCATTTCGCCCGTTCGTTCGATACGATATCGGGATCGTATAGTAATCAAATCTCTCCTCGTTTACGCGGCACTCCGCTTTCCGCCAATCGCATCCTCCCAATCAGACGTTGATGGAGAAATTATCGAAATTATCCCCTCGGCAAATATCGCACGAAAGCTTCGCTTCGGAAAGAGAGAACGCGCGAGCCGAAGAAACGGCGGCTCGTATTTCACGTCGAGTCACATCCCGCGTTATCACGTGTGATGTGCGAGAAAAAACTAATTCTTCTTTAACGCGAGATTTCTCGGACGCGTCATCCAGGAAACATCGAGGTTCTCACCCGAGGGATACAAGCGCGCCGCCGCTCTTTCGCGTTTCTTGAGCACCGGACGTCGATAACTCGGCGCTATTCGCCGCGGCACCTCATTCATTTATTTCATTAGCACCACGGCGAGCTCAGAGCCGTCCCAATGTATTAGGTCATTAAATATGAAATATCCGATTTCCTTAAGTACTAAGTTCGACAGTCGACGTCTCTGACATTTCATCTTTACAGTTTTTGGTCCTTCTTTTGTTGTGAAGGTACATCATCACTCTTCCAAACGCATGTTTTGGTTTGTGATTATCTCTCGAATTGTCTTTGTTACAGCAATTTTTGTGTAACCATGGATAAGTTAAAAATTTGTGTTATTTTCGAATATGAGGTCCGTCGTAGAAGCAATGCAGCGCAGACAACTCGAAATATTAACGAAGTATTTGGTGAAGATGTGGCTAATGAACGCACAGTACGTCGATAGTTTAAGAAGTTTCGTTTTGGCGATTTTAATCTTGAAAATAAGCTACGTGGGCGACCCGAGACCAAGATGGATAATGATGAGCTGAAAGCTGTAGAGGAAGCGGATACATCTCAAACTACGCGTGAATTAGCAGCAAAGTTTAACGTTACTATTCCAACAATATTGGATCACTTGAAACAAATCGGCAAGATAAAGAAGCTGGACAAAGCTGGGTTCCGCATGAATTAAACGAGCGTCAGAAGAGAAGTCGTCTCGAAGCTTGCCTTTCTTCACTATCACGACGTAAAAGCGAACCATTTTTACATCGTATTGTTACGTGTGATGAACAGCGGATTCTTTTCGACAATTGAAAGTGTTCGGCACAATGATTGGATATGGATGAAGTGCCGAAACACAGTCCGAAACCGAATATTCACAAAAGAAAACTAATGGTGTCTGTTTGGTGGTCCAGCGCTGATATTATTCACTACAACTTCATGAAACCTGGTCAATCGATTACAGCGGATGTCTACTGTAACCAACTAGACGAAATGATGAAAATGCTAGCGGTCGAGCAGCCGAGATTGATCAATAGAGACAGGTAATCCTCTTGCAAGACAACATTCGACCATACACAGCAACACAACAGCAACGTTACTCAAACTGCAGGAGCTGAACCTGGAAACTCTCTGTCACCCATTCACCAGACCTTATACCAACTGACTACCACTTCTTCCAGGCACTGGACCATTTCTTGTAAGGAAAAATATTCAATTCTCAACAAGCTGTGGAAAACGTCTTCCGCGATTTCATTGTCACCTATTCTTCAGACTTCTTCGCTGCTGGCATAAATAAACTACCGTTAAGATGGCAGAACTGTGCCGATAGTTTAGGCACATACTTGGATTAATTGTACTATTTTTCGTTTGAGATATAATAAACCAAACTTTTGATTCGAAATCGGACATTTCATACTTAACGAGCTGATAATAGCGCGGTGGAGCTTAACGGTAGGTCAATGTTGGTGGTGCAGCTAGTTGCACTAGATTTAATAAGCACAACCGCACAGAGCGATCCACTCGTACCTACACACGCACGCACACTCGTGTACACTTACACGAGTCGAACATCAATGACCCGCGTCCGCCAAGATTCGCTGCCGCACGAGCGACCGCCGGGATTGGTTGCAGGCGAACGCGAGGTCGTCCGCAATTTTAGGCCACCGTCACAGACGCGGCGAACCAAACGGGGAGGAGGGCGCGAGGGACCGAAGAGAGGGAATGTATGCAGCTGCATATAAAGGAGATATCCAATTAATATGGCATAAATATCGCTTAAGGCGAGAAAACGGGCGCGAGATGGAGATAGAGATAAATATCGCGAGTTAGAGGGGCTCACGGGTTGTGCGGATGCACCCCGGGGGTGAAGTGGAGGAAGAGCGAAACGAGCTTCGCGCCGTTTAATGCATGACAAAATGAGTTTACATTGGCCGCGAAGGGATAGCAGCGGGACTCGTATAGTAGGGCACACACACGGGGCGAGGTGGGGAACTCCTGTAGAAGGGGTGCAGAGGGGGAGGACCGGGGTTGGTCGCGAACGAGGCCGGGGGTTCGACTGCATAGGCGACTGCTTGGAGTGACGCCAAAGGCAATATGCATTAGCCATCGCGTATTTTGAAATTCAAGCTAAAGCAGATTAAACTCTACGCCGATCCTCTGTTCACCCCGTCAACCGCTCTTCACCCGCGATTCTTTCAGCGCGGTCCAGCCCTTCTCCTCCCTCTTCCCCTCGCCCCTCTCTCGTTCTCTCTCTCGCTCTCCCCTCTCCTCTCCCTCACTCTCTCTCTCTCTCTCTCTCTCTCTCTCTCTCTCTCTCTCTCTCTCTCTCTCTCTCTCTCTCTCTCTCTCTCTCTCTCTCTCGTCGTTGATCGTTGTCGCTGTCGTGTTTGCTGATACATAATGAAACGTCGAACGGCCAACATGCCTGAGCTTTTATGGCATTTCGATCGACGAGCGAGCCGCGTCGGAATGCGGCCATCAGGCTTTTGGGTTTTGGTTGCTGCTAATGCGAGCGTAAATTCGACGATGACGTAATCGGCCCGATCGGGTGGCCCGCGTTAGAAATTAATCGCGCTGACGACCGAAACTGCCGTCGCCTCTCCAGGTATTCCCAGAATTCGTAAAAGGCAGTTTGTCGACGAGCGGGCTGATTGTAATTGAGTAGGTGGAGGGACGGAATTATGGCGCGACGGGCGCGCACGTGCTGTCCCTTGAGCTTTCTCGGATTACCAGCGCTACATCAATAAAATACAAGAGAGGTTATAAAAAGAAGGAGATCATACAGAGTGTGTAGTTGAATGAAAAATTTATCGTAGAGGTAACGGTAAAGGTATCGACTGTAAAAATGGGTTAGAATGGTCTTTTATCATTTTTCTCGCCTTTTATCGCAGTACTCTTTCAACAATGATTTTTTTTCTCGCAAAGCATGTAACTTTTATTGAAGAAAGGAATGTCGATATAATTTTATAGAAGTCGCACACGATAAAGCGGGCACGTGTATTGAAAAATATTCATCTTTGTCCCTGATATCGCGATAAGGATTAACCGTATTAACATTCTATTTGCGCTATATATTATATTTGCGGTGGCAAATATATAGCGTGTCCGGAATCTTTTGAAAATGTAAAATTGTGAAGATTAATCAGATCAAACTGAAAAGGAAAGTCAAATATCATTTTGCAAAAATCGTAGTAGTTATTAAATTATTAATGATTAAAAATAGCTACTTTCTTCTAATTGATAACTTGAAAATTTGCGTACTTATTTACAAAATAACACAGGACTTTTTTGTTCAGAATAACTTAATCTACAATTATGTGACGGCTATTGTGCCTAACGACATGTTCAAGATTCAGGGTTCAAAGTTCAATATATTCATATCTATCGCTAGACACAGTAGTCGTCATATAATTATTGATTAGGTCATTCTGAACAAAACAGTCCTTTGCCATTTTGCAAATAGGTACTCCAATTTTCAAGTTATTAATTAAAAGAGCTTCCAAATGTGGTCATTTTTATCTTCAATCATTAATAACTTAATAATTATTGCGATTTTTGCAAAATTTTTGCAAATATGACTTTTCTTCTCAGTTTAATCTGATTAATCATCACTTTTTCGTTTCCAAAACATCCCGGACACCTTGTACTTATCACCTTTATCTTTTTCACTTTTACAGTATGCTCACAGTTTTATGAAACTAAATATCTCACATTTTTCTGATATATTAATATTTATTTTACATGTTTCCCATGGTTTCTATATGCGATTGTTCATTTTTAATTATTCATAAATAAATGAAGTTGAAAAAAAGAATTTAAACAAAATTTAATGTCTTGAAAAGTATTTAAAATATTAAAAGTATTAAAGAAAAGTACTTAAAATAAATGAAAATTTTACTGAATATTCTTTACGTGTCAAAATATAATACATTTCTTTCCAGAATTTTTCGCACGCTAAATTTTTTTCCATAAACAAATTGCTTGAATGAATTTTATAAATCTGACATAAAATTCGTAATTAACGATCTGAAAAACCTTCATGTCGTGTATCTGGTTTACATTTATTCAGACTTACACAACTTTATCCTTATATGGCAGCCCTGTTGAATCTACTATTTTTTATGAATATACTATTTTAAAATCTGACTTCTGATTTATAATCAGCGTCGCAGAAAACACAGGAACACAAGATTTCACAGAAATTCAGATAGAAAAAAATGTGTGTCACACAAAGAGTCAAAAGGCGCGCAATTAAAAGCGCCCGCCATTGAACATTCAGAACAAACGCAAGGTGCGGACATTTTTTGCCAGCTCCTGGTGTGAGTAATAGACTCCGCTACAGAGAGTAGAATTAAAGGTCTCCCCTATCCTGTACCTTAATGAACATCTCACAATTATTCAATCTAGAAGTTCCTTAATTAAGTTGAAAGTCTAAGACTTCCTTGGGAATTCAGCGGATTACGGGTATTGGTGGAGATTTGCTACAATCCGGCAAATAAAGTAAAAGAGTAAATGGGTAGGAACGCAGAGAGAGAATGCGAGAGGAAGATCGGGAGATTCTCGCGAAAAAGAAACGCCTCTCTTCCACCCTCTGTCATTCTTCGCCGCCTGGTAATTTCGAAGGTGCGTGGAGATGAAAAAGTATCTTGTAACGACGAGTGTTACAGGTTTGTTATTACATTGCAATATACATGTGATATACCCTACCGTGATATCGTGATTCCGTGAAGTGCCTTTGTTGTGCGACGTTCAAGCATATTCCACTGTGATTATCCGCAAAATGGTATATTACCGCGGCTCGCGATTAAACGAGCTCGAAACGAGGTACGCTGGGGTCTTTTATGATATTTCGGTAACACAGACCACCGAAACGCGGTTACTTGCGCGCATAAAGGAAAGGGTTTTGGGTTTCGGTTGCTTTACCGGCCGGCGATTATAACCCGAATCAATCTACTCAGACGTAATAGTTGCATTTCGAGCAATTAAGCGCAAACCACGCGAGCCGGCTTGCCACCGCCGCGAAGTTACGGCGCTTCATCCGGCCGAGTAATAAATAGATAACATCACGGTAGCGCGTTAGATAACAGATAATAGCATTGTAATTTCATACGCGTCCCACCTCTCTCCCTCTCTCTATCTGGCGCGCGCGTGTGTGTGTGAATGATAATCCCCTCGACTTCGAAATGCCCAGATACATAAACTACGCTCAATCCAAACAGCGATTATCTCATTGAATCGAGCCGCGCGAAGTTAATTGCGACATGGCAGTCGCAAGACACACCCCCCGCCTATCTCCCCCCGATGTACGCGATGTTGCATTAACACCGCTCGCCCCATCGCGCCGCGCCGCGCCGGCTTCTCGTTTTCGCTGCGCGTTAAGCACGTCAGCGAACGTTCCGCGCTAATTTGTTTTGCGCGTCAGCTTACAACGCGTCGACGGTGTTTTCTCCGATATTTATGACGTGCACGACCAGCCCTGTATTCTCGGCAGCCCCGAAAGAAGCGGATCCACGCTCGGCTGCGCGCCGGTAATAACATTTCGCGCGTATCGCGATGCGTCAGCGGGTCGACAGGCCAGCCGGCGCGCGAAGAGAACGGCTGCTTCGCAACGAGCGCAATCGATCATTCGTCCGCCAGCGGAAAATCTTCCTCGCCGTCTCGACTGTGATCGGCGAGGCGTCTCTCATGACAGCTCGAGCAGCCGGCCGGTTCATTCGTGCCGTGCCGCGCCGCGCCGCGCCGCGCCTCGTTCACTGTTATTGGGGTCTAAATCAGTTTGGTCGGATCGCTTGACTTAGTGGTAATTAGGTATTGGGAGAACAGATCGCTTTCCCCGGAACGGCAGACAATATATCGGCGGCGGTTCGTGCCGGAAAGTCCGATTCGCCAGTATGCAATTCCACATCCGCAACCGCTCCCGCGCGCTCGCCCCGCCGCGCCGTTGCCTCTCGGTTTCTCACAAAATTCACCCACTCGTCCTCACCCTCAGCCCCTCGTCCCCTCCCCCTTCCGCCGTCCTCCCTCCTCGCTGCGCATTCCCCGTGCTCCCGACGAAGATTAAGCGGTTTTCGGGCCTCGCGGGCGCAAACAGCGCCGGAGATATCGCGAATACAATCGAGCAGCTGGAATTCATTCCGCATGCGGTGGAGGACGATAGATATATGACGTGCGATAAATTGTAGCACGCGAATGACACTCCGGGAGGAGCAAAGGCCAGGGGGCAGGAGGACGCGAGGAGCACGGACGAACCCAGCGCGCGCGCGTGCGATTTTTCCGTCGACATTTTTACTCCGTGCGAATTCCGCCGACTCCCGGAGCGTCTTGGTATTTTTTTCGAAACGTGCCTCGCGTGCAATCGACGACGACGACGTTCGAAAACGGCAGAAACGGAAAGAGCAGGAGGCAGAGCAAACTCTGCCGGGAGCCTGGAAATCGAATGGAATAACGCAAAACGTTGACGTTTCCGTCAATACCGATAACGGCCGTGGAAAGCCGGAATATCGATCACATCCACGAACTATCCCGCTCACGTTGCGAGAACAGAAATTGGCGGTTGCAGTAATTGCGAGATATTGAAAACAGGTCGTTTCCGAGATAGTCCAACAAGAGTTATTCTGCATTAATTTACCGGGAAATGCGATCATCTAGCGGCAATTCAATCCACTGCTTTGGTTACGTGCAATGGTATAGAAAAGTCTTCTGACAGTGAGAGAGAAAGAGAGAGAGAGAGAGAGAGAGAGAGAGAGAGAGAGAGATTTACACTCCGGAGTTAAGAACCCTATGGAGCCTACAGTAAGAATACAAAGAGGAATGTTACGTCCTGTAGATTTAATTAGTAAAAATTCTTTCCTCTCGCAGATTTATATTCTCCTAATATAACTATAATAGGAATATATACATATATAAATATAAATTAGGAAACAGACCCATCTGGCGAACAGCCGTCGCGCCAAATGAAAGGCGATTCGGGAAAATTCCATAACAGGAAACAGTGCCCTGTTGTAAAAATCTACGTCTTCGTTTAAAGTTTATATCTGGGTAGTGTTCGTCAAGTGTGTCCGTCGTCCTAGCCATAAAAATTTGAAACTCCGCGCTAACAAACCTTCAGTAAAACAAAGCAACACAGAGCATTCCTGCTCTAAAACTTGAAACTTATATCTTCCCAATCCAAAACCATATGTGCCCTATCAGTCAACCAACAAAGCTTACTTCACTGATAATCGTAAAATCTGATCTCAACCTTTGATTTACGGCATTTTGATTTTTCCAGCCGGCCACTTGTATACATTTCTCTATCTCAAGAATCCACCACCTCCACGCTTGTCGCGCCTAATTCATTCAGCCAATCATATATCCACCTAAAACTATGAGACACCCACGCTCCACCCTTTAGCCCTTCCATATTCATATCTCCAAAAACTAACTGTCTCCTCCCACGATGTCTTTTAACTTTGCTAATGGCTGAGACTTTTTCCCACTAAGACTAATTCACCCCTTCCTCAAAGGCCATCTCTCTACCCACCCTGATAGTTTCTGCCTCCGATTATCACTATAAAAACCGCGGTAATCCGCCTCCGCGACACACTACTTCTACTTCTACTTCTAATTCTACTCTGAAAAAGGCAGTCATACTCTCACTCGGATATTCTGTTTTGAGCATTCAGAATTTAGATTTCAAGTCAGACATTCAGATAATATATCTACGATTCATATATCCGAGTTTGTGCAAACATTCAAAGAAATCAGCAAAAGGCATTAGTGTTTGTGTTATAATTGAACAACCGGAAGGGAATGGACTAGCACAACTTAACCTACCGAGCAGGAGCTACCAAACGACAATTTTATTTTTTGCTCACCTTCGGGATAACAGGAGTCAGCAGTAAATTCTGTTTTTTTTTGCTTCTACTTTTTTTTTTATTTCCTCCTTCTTTCACTTCTCATACATACACACATACACATACACAGTCATTCCTCAACTGTATTAAACCGCGCCGTAATTCATTTTGTTTTTATAGTCATTTTAATAAATCTGTTTATATTTCATTCTTTTTCCAATTAATTTCAAAATCACATATACCCTTCCAACAGTCAACTCATGGTCCTATCCCCGGTAAAGGGATTCGCGTCCCTGACCGAAAAACGGACCGCTCGTCATACGTCGGTGCCCGAGTAAAGGGACCCGTCGGGTCCCTGACCTGTTCACTGATACGCGTGTACGAACGAGGTTCGCCTTACTCGCGAACGAAAGGGTTGCGTTCCTCCTCTAGGACGTAACAGGAATTTAGGGCTCATATCTACTATACCTTTGGCTGTGGAAAATATCGCAAGGAACGCGGAGATCATAAAACTGGCAGTGAACCGGCAATACCATCAAAGAATTGCTATATTGCTATAAACATGAGGAACTGTCTAAGTAAAAGTATGTCTTAATTTGAATATAGAACGCGTGAAGAGATAACGCGAGGTACACAGAGAGAACGATTTAGTTGAATCCAACAAATGCTTATTTGGAATAGTCCAAATAAATTTTCTAATTGATCTAACAAAGTTTTGTTTGACGCAACAAAAACATTTCGTTGAAACTAAGCTGCAACAAAATATTTTTGTTGCGTCAAACCAAACTTCGTTCGATCAATCAAAAAATTTATTTGGACTATTCCAAATAAGCATTTGTTAAATTCAACTAAATCGTTCTCTCTGTGTAGAAATAAACGCATGGCGTACTGTACGAAAACCAAAAATGCGAGCAAAACGCTAAAGTGTCGCGAGCCAAACACTAAACAGTTGAAACGTAGAGAAGCAAACGTGAAGAAACGCAAGGAAATGCAAAAGGCACGCAGTGGAAGTGCATATCACCACGTGAGGGAAGCGCAAAAAGAAAAGGACGTCGAGCTCGCGCGCGTGTCTAAGAGTGCAACATTTTGAACTAAGAAAAATAATTGAGAGAGAGAGAGAGAGAGAGTTGGAAAACAAATGCTCTCCAAATGCATCGAATCATGCCGCGAAACGGGATTATCACCAAGAAGTAATTTTTCCCGTTCGACGTGCGATGGCCACGCCGGGATTATTGTTATTTAAAGCGCGTGTCGCACTTCAATGAAATTGATAAAACACGGTTACTCACAGCTAAACCGGCCGCGTTATGCTCCGGATCAGTGATTGTGTAACGCCGCCGCTCGCCGATATCCCGGCGAAATTTCTCACGCGAGTAAAGCGCAGGTTCGTATTAATGATCGTTACGCGTTTGGCACGCGCTTTATAGCAACGTCGAGAGAAACTTCGCGGGAGAGTATTTGAAGTTTACGCCGACGGCACTGAAAGCATGCGCGCGTGCATCGCGTTAAAGATGAAATGGCTCTGCGGCTCCGGTCTCTCTTCTCTTCTCTATCTCTCTCTCTCTCTCTCTCTCTCTCTCTGTTTTCCGCGCTCGCTGGCGTAACTGTTCGCTGGGAAATGTATGCCTTTCCTCATCTTCATCCCTCACCCTGCTAAAGGCTTGATCCTCCGGGAGAAGGTAAAAGAATAATTCGGTCGAACGACCCGTAGTCATTTCTCAGTCGGGAACGTCGTGGGAATCTCGGCTGCCGAACGATTCCGAGAACATCTTCGTGAACTATCTCGACGGGAAAGACTGTGCCAAATGCCGAGCAATGACGCAGTTACACCCTCCGCGAAGGTAACGTCGCACGCACACTAGAGAGAAAGAGAGAGTCTCAAATCGACAATGGCTTCGCCGCCGCCGCCGCCGCCGCCGCCGCTGTCGCCGCCATCGCTGTCGAAACGGCAGATTAATTCAGAATGCCCCGCCGCGCGCAGCGACAATGCCGCGTGATCGCAGTTTCTAATTATTATCGCCACGCCGGCGACGACAAACAAGCCAGGTGAAAATGCGAGGATTAATGAAGTGCGGCGGTGCAGCGCGGCGCGACGAAACGCGCTCGCGAAAGGCCGAAATCGGCCGCTCGAGCTGCGGTCTCGTGGCGAGATCGTTTGTTTGAACGACTATAAATTTTCTCCCGTTAATATCTCATAATTGATGACCGCGGATAAATAACACAGGCAATCAATGCCCGGCCCTCGACGCGCTTCTCGTTCGAACGTTAGTGTTCGTCTCGTAAATCGTCGACGCATGACGGTTCGGCAAATCGCGCCGTGCTCACGGCGAGGCATATAATTATCGCATAGAATAGCGACGCGTGCTGAGATCGTCGTCAATGTTAATTAGAGGCTTCCTTCTCGGCAGACATAATTTTTCCGCCTGGAATGCCGGAGGAAATAGGAGCGGGGCGTATTTCGAGGGATTTCAGGATTCAGTCATTGTCGATGCCCTAAATGTAATATCAAGCAACTTGCGGAATGACGGAAGTTACGGAATTTCGTCGAGACAGAAGTTCTCCGTAACGCCGGTGCGCGCATGCAGCGTTACATGCAGGAATGAGAAGATTGATCGCGCGTGAGTGAACGGAACGAGGATAACGCCTGCATTGCGAAATCAATATGCCGGCGTGGTCTTTTACCCCGTGCGCCATTTATTACGCTCTTGTATCTCGCGAGCGTTAAACGAACGCTCACACGCGCAAGAGAGAGAGAGAGAGAGAGTGTATGTAAACGCCCCGATCCTTTTTCGTCCCTCGACACTTTCCTCGCTCACGCATCCTTTGCGCCGTGAAATTGCTAAACGCGAAAATAATCAAACTACACGATGTTGTCCCGGCGGTAAAAAGCCGAAAGGCCACCGGGTCCGTTTTCATGCAAACTCGATGATGGGGCAGATGAATTTTTACAGGTGAAGCTCGCGATGCCGGGATCGATCTAGCGAATTTCACCGACGTAAATTGCTCGTATTTCATTATTCATTCCGTTAAAAAATGCCGCTACAACGTTCGCTCGATGCGACGAGTGTCACGGGATATCGCTTGTTGAATTTAAGGTACCTGCGGCTGAGAAAAAGGCCTAACGGGCCTAAAAAACATTTAAAATTGTCTAACGCAATTTATTCGCTCATACATACAATATATTACGCAAATTCTAACAAGTTCATGCCTGTGTGCAGCGTCGCATTTCTGCGCGCCATCCCGCCAGTAACGTGTTTTGTTTTGGAGAAAGACCACGCGTCTCTCGAATAATAAAATTTGGTCGCAAAAAATCGCAAGCATTTCCCGAAATACGAGTGGAAAAATGAATAGGCTTTTTATAGAACAGATTATTCACTTCCTATGTCACGTAAAACTAAGTAAATTTTGCCTGTACTTTGTGATAAAAATACTTGTAATATATATTTTTTTATATGACTGTTTCGCGCAAATAACGAGGCTTATGCGCAAGAGAGATAAGCTTTATTATCCTCCACTTTTTTTAACAACTTGAATTTGTTTTTTTATAAAAAAATCCTATTCTTTTTGTCTTCATTTACTCCTCAAAAAGTTCTCAGTTCTTTCATTTTTAATTTATTAAATATATTTTTAAGACTTAATTGAGTACAAAGGCACGATAATTATTAACCTCTTTGTGCAGTTCTTTTTAAATTTTGGTTCTTGTGTATGTAAAAAATTTTATCATTCATAATGTCAAAATTGTATAATGGAATAAAATTATTTTTTAGTTATTTTAAGAACGAACAATAAGAAAGGAAAACTGACTCTTTCGTTTAATTATAGTTTGTCACATTTTAAAGAAAGAACAATAAGAAAGGAAAACTGGCTCTTTCGTTTAGTTATGGCTTGTCACTTGTTGAAATTATATCGGCTTATACAATTCACTATAGTAATTGTCTATCTATATGTAATTATCGCAAACACAAATCACAAGCGTGGATTATTTTCATTGATTTCCTTGCTTTAACATTACTTATGTTTTCGCATTTTATTGAACATTGCCCGTCATCCACGTATGGACGCTGCGCACGAAAAGTTCCCTAAAATTATTTACCGCAGTGACAATTGTGTTTCAATTTCCAAATACATGCTAATAATAAGCTTATAATGAAAGTTTATTATCGTAGGCTTTATTTTGCTATTATAGTCAAACAAAGTCTATTCGCGTTGCTTTTCAAAATGATTATTTTTTAACATTCTTCTCGATAGAAATTACCACATTTAGTTACTTTTGTGTTTATGTAATTCAAAAAATTTATTTATGATAAAAATTGTTGTTACATTCAATATCTTTTATTTTATTTGAAATTCAAATTAGTAAGGCCTAATCAACCGCAGGTAATAATTATACGATATCGCTACTAGACATGCGGATGAATCTCCGCCGCTCTGTTTCTTATATAAAGAAGACGAATATAGATGAGAGTCTGACAGTCTGATGTCTCTTTACATATTGAAGCACGACTATTTGTGGGTTGAGGCTCGTGACGACAGGATCGGTGGATGGAGAAGGCGTGTAAGTGCCAAAATTCACATAGACGCACGGTGAAGATTGTCTTACTCTTAAGCGTCGTCTACAATGGCAGTAAGCAGTAAGAAGTAAGCGTAAGCGGTAAGAAATAAACCAATCACAGTCGATTATGACAAAAATAATCAATTGTGGTTGGTTCATTTCTTACTGTTCACGCTTACTTCTTAAGTTCTTACCGCTTACTGCCATTGTAGACGACGCTTTACTGAAACTGTGATGCGCTAAAACAAAATCCGTCGCTTCGGATTGCGAGGAAAAGGATTCCACCGTCGATCAGCGCGCTATTCTCGCAATCGGTCTGTACTCACGCGATCCCGTCGCACCCTTCATTTCGTATTTCCTCAGGCGTCGTTTCCGAGAAGCGCTGTGGTTTCCCGACGAGACGGAGCCCGTTCTTGACGGTGCGCGAAAACCTGCGCATTCGTGAAAATCTGGCGATTTATTCGGCGACGGAAACGAGACGATGGACGGAATACGCTTCGTTATCGACGACGATGTTTAATGACAATGGGTGTGGCACTGGACTGTGCGTGGGGGAGGGCTGCACGAGGGGTAGTTTTGCGGGCATGGTGGCACACGAGATGGTACACAGGGTAGATTCGAAAAGAATGAAATAACGGATTGGGTCGCAGCCAACTGGCCGTGTTCCAACCAATCCTTAGTCGCCCGGATGCGACTGGGAGTGTATTATGTATACCATTCAGCCGTCTTATATTCGCGGAATCGCCCCGATGCATCCCCATTCAAAATCATATTTCTCCGTGGGGTCAACCCCGCGGGAGAACACGACAGGAGCGAGGGAGGGGCAGGACAGGACTCGCGCGCGCGGAATGAACGCCGCCGGTCGATCCGAGCGGAAAACCGCGCGATGACGCTCTGCATTTGCGTAATTAACCCTAAATTAACCCTTGTTGTGCACTGTGGGGTCAAAACGACCCGAAAGATTTTCGATGATGATTTGTATGTTAATCTTCGAAAATAGCACTTGTACTGCCATTTACTGTTAGTTATGTGTCTCCTCTTTCAGCCCAAACACGATGCGCCATAATCTAAACATCAGTACGATTCTGACTACGAAGTGAAGTTGACACTCTCCGGTCTGGAGAAACTTTTTTGAAAGTTTTATTATATTAATTTTCTTGCTTAAAGTAACATATCTTGAGAGTGCTTCCTCAAAATTTTAGCAAAAAATATTAAAAATTACGTTTGCTACAATATTTTAAGTAAAAAAGTCATCCTTCGTGTTTTTTTGCTTCATAATTTTTTTATTCCTTTTGAGATCAAATTTTATTTAGAAAAACTATGCTATCATTCGAAAATATATTTGAAATATATCCTGGAATTTTTCCCAGTCCAAAAAAATAATAGTTTCATTGCAGTATGAATTTTTGTAGCTGGGGTCGCGAGAGACCTCAGTGTGACCAATATGCGATTCTATGGAAGTATGCACAATAAGGGTTAAAAAAGAAGCGCATGCAGTGTCTCGTTTACTGATTGGCTAACCGCCGTATTAGTTCCCTAATGAGTCTTGTGTGAAACCAAACCTCAACTAGCATATCGTAAGTGACAAAATAATACTACTAGTTTTTAGACCTTCACGGCCATTGATACAATCAGGGTCTGTTTCTTCCGAATGAATATCGCGTCGTAATTCAGCTCTGTGCCGGCGTTTCGCAAACATTGCAGCTTGCATCATCAGGGCTAAGAGCTCCGATACTGCTCCGAAATAATACTACTATGGCCAAAAAGTAGTGAGAATAGTTCATTTAAACTGCGCGCGTACAAGATAGCGCTGTTGTCATTTTTTTCCCAGGTTGGTACGACTTTCATCGATATCTAGCAACAATCTATATGTTATTGGCCGCGTTCAGCAGAGAAAACTGCTTACTAAGCGCTTGATGATAATCGTTTCTGATTGGTTCATTCCCCTGGATTTGTTAAAGATTTAAAAGAATACTCCAATCATAGATAATAATCACTAAGCGCTTAGTAAGCAGCTTTTTCTGCTGAACGCGGCCATTGTCTGTTTTCGTTTACAAATAAACGCTTGTTTTGTGTGTAAAGAATTTTTACTCCGGCGATTTTTCAAAATGTCAACTGTAATTGAACAAAGAACGTGCATTAAATTTTGTTTTTGTAACGGAATTACTGCTATAAAAACGTTGGAATGTTGCAAGAAGCCTTTGGTGACGATTCTTGATCAAAAACAAGAGTTTTCGAGTGATACAAGATGTTCAAGGAAAGCAGAGAACTGTTAACTGTTTTCTTCGATTGTCGTGGTGTTGTGCATCACGAATTTCTCCCGACTGGCCAAACTGTCAACAAAGAATATTATTTAAGTGTTTTGCGTTGTTTGCGTGAAGCAATTCGTAAAAAACGACCTGATTTGTGGTGAGATAACTGCTCACCTGCTCACAATGTACCTACTCACAATGCTCTTGTTATTCGTAAATTTTTAGCCAAAAATTCTAAAAATAGCAAGCTCCATATTTACCTGATATGTGCACCGTGTGACTTTTTCTTGTTTCCTCGACTAAAATTTCCACATCGTAGTCACCGTTTTGAGTCGATTGATGCCGTAAAAGAAATTGCCGGAGCAAAATTCTTTACACACGAAACAAGTGTTTATTTGTAAACGAAAACAAACAATAACATACAAATTACTGTTAGATATCGATGAAAGTCGTATCAACCTGAGAAAAAAACGACAATAGCGCCATCTTGCACGCATGCAATTTAAATGAACTATTCTCGATACTTTTTCATCACAGTAGTATA
Source organism: Harpegnathos saltator (assembly GCF_003227715.2). NCBI lineage: Eukaryota > Metazoa > Arthropoda > Insecta > Hymenoptera > Formicidae > Harpegnathos > Harpegnathos saltator. Next base: position 775,348 of record NW_020230155.1, on the reverse strand, counting down.
TTTGTAATGTTATTTCCTTATAAAAACATTTTATAATAAATAACGTTATTTACTCTAACAAAATGTTGATGTCAAGGTGATCTGCATTTCTTAAATCGATATGATATTCCATATATAACTCCAAGAATCTCTTATTTAATGTTAATCACAATGTTGGAATTAAAGTAAGAACGTTTCTGAGTAACTTCCAATTGCATCAGACACGCAGGTTGCTTTGTTTATGTGGTTCTATTCTTTTTAGCTCCATTGTTAAAGCGCTGCAATAAGTTAGAGTGAGACCACTATATTTTTTCTCACTCTAACTTATTACACCAGTTCAGCAATGCAGCTAAAAAGAAAAGACTACTAGACAGCTGTGGGCCCAACATGGCGACCATAGGAATCATGGAAGGGGTAACGCTTGCGTTTCTTTCTTAGAGCTTTACATTTACGGTTCTCCGCGGCAGCAAATTAAGTGTACGCGACGTGCGTACCGATATTGTCAACAGTTAGCGTGTGAACGTTTCCACAGTATTTTGTGGGGAACGACAGAATCGAGCTCACCTATTGAGACGCGAATCGATTCGATCGGCCACGAACGACCGTTTCATCGAGAGACGAGGAGCCTGGAGATGGTATTAAAAGCACGAATTCCTTCGGAGTTTGGAAACTTCTTAATCCTCCTCTTATTTTAAGGATCTTTACCGTATTCCCTAGTTTTTTAGATTTTGGATTCTTGTCAAGTCGTGTTGCGGGGAGTTTCTCATTTGCTTGCAAATTCTTCGACGATCAAACGCTCACGCAGTCTCGAGCCCTCTCTGAAGTTTCTGGAAGATCGTGAGGGATGACTTTCCACAATTTCCCAATAATACACCCGGAGTTTTATATTCTCGCGTCTTGCGGGATTCTCGTGCTTTCGGGCGTTAAAAATACAAGTCTAAAAGCGTCCGATGAACTTTGGCTCCATTCAGAAGTCAGCAGGACTCTCTTCGCAACGGACCAACGTTTTTACTGCGTCGTACCTTCCTCAAGCATGTACACGATTCTCATTCACGATCACGCCTGCTCCTCGCGTCGCGACTCCCCGAGGAGCGATGGGCGGAGGAGAAGAATGGGGGATAATCGTAACGTACTTAAGAGCGGGCGAGAAATCGATTCGTAGGAGCCTCGTGAGCGTTTCATTAAGAATTCTGACACGGCGCTCGAGATGTTGGAATCGCGATAACGGGTTCATTCTTACGATAAGTGATACGGTGTATGTGGGAGCACTGAATGAGCTCGAGCTGCGGAGAAGGAAAATTCGGCAGCATTAACCTGGCAGTGGCATCATTATGCAAGCAAAGTGTGCCGTGAGATTTGAGAGAGAGAGGGAGAGAGAGAGAGAGAGAAAGAGAGAGAGAGAGAGAGAGAGAGAGAGAGAGAGAGAGAGAGAGAGAGAGAGAGAGAGAGAGAGACAGAGAAAGAAAGAGAGAGAAGGGGGCGAGGAAAGGAGGGACTGGCAGCAAAATTTTTACATACGGTTAGCACGCAAGTGGCAGTGTAAATCACAATTAGCCGCAGAAACAGAAGGAAAGTTATTCGCGAGCAAGTTGTAATTTTTTTCCCCGAACGAAAGATATCACCGCGCGCTGCTCGGTGCGTCCCTCGGCGCTGTTAATTAACTCTCGGCTCTCGCGATGTAACTGTCGTCATAGTTATTTAATAAATTTTGTTAACGAAGCTCATTAACGCGGTCAGAGGCGCCAGTCGCTCGGCGCGATAACAGCAAGCATCGGTAAGCAAATCGTTGCGTATCTCATGGACGATATTGTATTATCAGATAATCGATAATCGTAAATTATGAATTAAAAGAAAGAATTTAATTGGCGGTTGATAGATGATTAAGCGGAGGGAAAAGGCAGATGATGATAAGATTAACGAGTCACGTGCAATTATCATGAAGATATTCAGGAGCGACGAGGGTCGCAGAGTTGCAATTGAGATAGAGAGAGAGAGAGAGAGAGAGAGAGAGGAGGGGGAGGAAAGGAGATAGAGATAGAGAGAAGGAAAAGCGAGTGTGCTGCCTCTTTGAAAATCGTATTATCCTTTGACGTTGCTCCCACGGGAAATGGATGGGAAATGGGAGTGGGGAACGTCTTGGGAATGAACAACTCGATTCTTGGGAACCTCGCGACAATTTCATTAAGTATTCGGGGGAGAGAATCTGAGGTTACCGCCTCTCATTATTAAGTGGAACATACTCCGGGAGTCAAAGTGCCTCATCTTCATTTTTGCAAGTTCGAAATAGCGTCGTCGCGCGCTATCTGAATTACAAATCTCGGCGGCAACGTGGCGAAGAGCCGAGCGAGGCTCGACCCGCAAAAAGAAACAAACAAAATATGCGACGCGTACGGAAATTAATCACAGATTAATGCATCAGATTTTTTACCGGTTAGTAATAACTCTTATACACGCGAGAAATTATCAGAAAATATTTGATAGGGATGCTATTACGGGATCTAATGGAGTGCGAGGGGAGGCTTGTATGCCGTTACAGTTTTTATCATAGTTGTTTATTAATTCACGCAAAAATAAAAATAGAGAAAACAGTATGACGCACCACGGAGAAACGTAATCTAGTCTTGAAGAATCTGAAATTAGAATCTTACAGGAGTAGTCCGCATATTCTCGCAGTATTCAGCTTGTCACGCAAAAAATTGCGAAATAGACGATGAGTCCACGGGGAATTCATGGACGGTTTTAATAACGGGAAAGGCTGAAATATATTCCACTTGTCTTCATCGAGTAATGTACGTACGTGATGTACGTACGAACAATGCGGATTCCCGTTCATTTGTATTCTCGGGAATTATTATACGTATCCGCGGTAGGCCAAAGGATATATTTACCTAAATATTTTACGTAGGAACAATAAAACGCAACCAGAACGAAGCACGAGGCTACGGATGCAGCCTCGGAAATTCCGGGAATGAGCTTCGCTTAGATCTATCTCGTTATCACACAAGGCACGCACTCCAAGTAGAATACTCTATTTTGTAGAATGTAACGCGCGGCCGGAGCACCGACCCTTCCTGCAAATACTTTCTCGCCGATGTGAGCTCGTGCACGCCTGATTAAATAAAGAAGATGGAATTTGCGGCGCGCATTATCGGAAAACTAAGTCTATGGCGTATAATAGAATTTTCCCGTCGTCCTGAGACGAGAAGAAGCGTTCTTCTCATTCGCGCGTACTCGACAATTTTACGCGCGTTTCCAATGCGCGAAATGAAAAATCGGCGGCATAATTTTGCTACATATTTGTTATGTCAATGCCGAATTAGCGATCGATCGAGGTGACGAATCAGCATTGCTAAGATTCAACAGTTCCATCGACGACTTCGAGAAAGCGGCGACGCCCGCAAAAATGAGCTTAAATTGGCAGTCGATAAGCTAAACGCGAGAGAAGCAGCCCGGAGATTTCTTCGTGGTTAATAAAATAGACTTAAATACCCGCTCGGAATAACCGGCCGTCGTTTCCCGCGGCGGCAACTTTTTTTCCGCTGTAAAGCCCTATTTGCATTATTAAGCGAGCGGGAAGCCAGCCATCACAAGGAGTCGTTAAGAAATTTAAAACTCCCGGATAACTCTAAGTTAGAGAGGAATGGAGTAATCAAGACGCGGGTGAAGAGGCAATGAAAAGGAATTTAATTAAGCTTTCCCACCCCGAGAATCAGTATATCTTGTCCCGCGACTTGCTGCAGCGATCGCCTTTCCGCACCGTCGCCGGTGCCGCCGCCGGAAGGAGATATCCTCGATAAATAGATAATCGCGATGTCAATGGCGGGAATACACGCGTTAGATCGATTCGTACAAATCCCTCGACGATTGACGAGTTCTCGAGGAGTTCCGAGGAAAAACGTCGGAGGCGTTAAACTTATCGCCGGGCGGATGGGAGGGGAAGGGGGGGAGAGAAAAGCGCCGCAATATATATTACAAATACGGCGCGGCTTGTCGTCGAAGTAATTTCCCACTTCGACGTGTGCTAAGCTACATGGTTGATCGCAGAATTAATTATCACACGAAAATCTTAACCTCCCATTCGACCGGAGGTAAAACAAGGGAACGAAAGAGGTCGTTAAAGCTACATTATCGCGATTTGATTCGATCGTGCTTTCTTCCGCCAATTATACTCGCGTTACGCTGCTGAAGCTCGACGCTTCTGAGAGTTTCTTCCAGAGCGCTCCTTCAGCGCGCGATGCTTCGCTCTAATGTATCAGATTTTCCGCGACAACATCGACGGCGGACAGGGATTTAGAATTATGTGTTCGCGTATATATACAGAGTGTATAAAAAATACCGAGACGGGGAAATATCTCGAAAACTAAACATTCTAGAAAAAAGTTTCAGATAAAAATGTTTCCAAAGGGGACATAAAACAACTATATAATTTTGTTTACAGATGGTGATATATATTTTCGAGATATTCACTGATAATTATACTTTTCTTAAATAGAAATCTCAGTTTTTTATTATATCGTCGTTTTCTACCCATTAATTTTAACATCTCTTGTTTGAAACATTTTTTTATTTGGCTAATATCTTTTGAGATATTTAAGGAAAACTTGGTAACATTTTCATTTAACTTACTCGCTAACTATTTGTCGAAAGAAAAAATGGTACTAGACTTTTTTACTTTATTTAGTCTCAAGAATACATTGTTACAATAATGTCCCAACTTTTGTTAACTTATCGACCTTTGGAAATTTCAAAATCATCAAATTAATAAAAGTCAGGGTACTATTGTAACAATATATTCTTGAGACCAAATAGAGTAAAAAAGTTTAGTATTATTTTTTCTTTTGACAAATAGTTAGCGAGATATCGTGAGTTAAATGTTGAAAAAGTTACCAAATTTTCCTGAAATATCTCAAAAAATATTTGGCAAATAAAAAAATGTTTTAGACAAAAGTTGTTTAAATTAAAGTAAAAAAAAGTGATATAATAAAAAATTGGGGTTTCCATTTAAAAAAGTAATGATCAGTGAATATCTTGTAAGTGGCGATATCTGTAAATAAAATGATATAGTTATTTTATGTCCCCTTTGAAACCATACAACTTTTATCTGAAACGTTTCTTGATATCTTTCATATTTTTCGAAATTTTTGCCTGGTTCATTCAAGATGAGACACTCTGTACATATTATTTTTATAGAGGAAGAGAGAGAACTCACTGCGGAAGGAAGAATGCTGCTCAAAGGATCGATAACTGTACCATCTACGCGTGGTTTTTTTGCGAAACATACATATTACGTAGCTCGTTTAAGTAAACATATCTGCGGCGACGGCGAGGCAATCGGGTGTCCGAGCGAGCGGATGAATACTCTTTTTACAACGTGAATGCATTATAAAAAAAGAAAAACACGGTGCGCCACGAGGGAAATAAACAGTAAAAATAAGTATCGCGTCCGAGTGAGAAGTTGTGGTATTTGTCCTGCGCGCGCACACGCGTAACGTAACGTAAATGGAACGGAATCGAATGGGGTGTAGGACAGGCGGCAGTAGGATGTCAAAGGCCGGAGATACAGATCTTGTTCATAATTAACTCATCTATTCGAGTCTACTTTAACGAGCAGCGCTCGGTCTGGAAATTTCATCCGCGATAAAGCCGAGCACGAACCACGCAATTGGTTCCTCGCGAGATCTCGAAGCGAGTCCATCACAGTGAAGAAGAGAGAGAAAGGGGGGAGGAGAGGCGACTGTGACGAAGAAACATCGTTTTCCCTCGTACTGAGACAATCGCGAGCGATCAATCGGTTTAATTAACCCTTTAACGCCCGACTTTTTTACAAGTGTTTTAAGAATAAAATTTGAGTTTTTTGAACTGAGACTATAAGTAGTGATAACCAAAAAAAATATCAGAATTTTATATCTACGAAGAACTACCTTTCCAATGTAAAGTAATGTAAAGTAAAATGTAAAGTAATAGTCTACTTCTAAACGAATAAATTTGTATTTTCTTTTATAAATATAACGGTAAAAATGATAAACATGGACATACTAAGAGATGGTTATCCAGATGGAAAAACCGTGAAGTAATTACACGGAAAATCAGCATCAATCGTTTAGTTCTGAATAGATGAGTACACGAAGTTTCCGCTTTTCGTTTGTTGGTTTCGTTAGTTTGGTTTTTTTATCGTTCGTTTTTTTTGTTTATTGGTAAATATGACTTGGATCCTAAATGCATATACGCAATGAGCAACATATATATACAGAGAAAAATGAAGGGTAATCTATACGACTCTGATAGTCAGCTTGATATTTTTGAGTTGAAACTTTACTATATTTGTGAGTGAAGTTTATCATTCAGAGCGTCAAGCTTACTATTTCAGAAGAATATCTTATAGATCACCATTTAGATAGTCAATCGTCCCTTCATTTCTCGCCGCATAAAAGACGCATAAAAGACGTAAGTCACCAGGTTTCACGAAAATAGGTTGATTTCTTGATTTTCGTTTCCACAATATTGGATTCGCCATTTTGAATTTCTGTATTCTTTTAATTTCACATTTTGCATCTGAGAAGGTTTCCAAGTGTATAAAATTATAACAGATACCAATCTATTCATTTATAGTGCACTTCTAGGTGTCAGTAACAATGCTAACTATGCCTATTTGGAATTTGACAAAACATGTTATCATTAAAACTGAGCTAAAAACAGACTAAACCGAATCTACATTTTTTAGAAGAAGAATTCACCTTTACAGTGGTGCAAAGAAAATGAAAATATCTCCTTTTTGACTAGGTTATGGATTTTTAAATGTGTTTCTGGTAACTATACGAGTTACCAGTAGGCGTTAAAGGGTTAAACCGGTCAGCTAATCTTATCGGGTTTTTACAGCGGCAGACGCGCCGATTCCGTCCGCGTCTGCACGTACGGAATCCCTGAAAAGTCGCGCGCGACGCTTCAGCCACTGTACACTTCGGCTCGGCTGGGACATGAAAGCCTGTTCCGCATTTCCAGCTTGTGCGAATCGCACGCTGAGCGGGCGGTTCCGCAATTGAACCCGCCATCGATCATCTCGCGCGATAGCCTCAAGTTCGCGTGAAACTTCCGGCCCCACTGATGCACCGGGTGTCCGCGCGTACCCGAGGAGCGCGCATGACGCGCCTGTGCGAAAAATGACATTTCGATCAGAAAGTCGAACGGTAATTTGCTCAATCGCGCGAGACCTCGGGGACACAGCCGCGCACTCGGCCGCTCGCTGCGCCATGTCGCGCAGTTCTTCGCAATGTTCATGCCTCATTTCTTACGGCGGCCATTTATTACACCGACGCACCATCGTCCGTACATGTGCAGCGAGAGCCCGTCACGGTGATCGATCACCGACGTCACGAAATTTCGAGAATAATGAACCTTGATCGATCTGCCAATAACGCCTATACGAGTAATTTAATGTAACGAAGTTTCGACGTCACAAATTTGACTCCGCGGAGAAAGTCCGGGCCGGAACGTGTCGCAATTTCCGTGCTTGTTCATTTACAATTGGAATATTATCATTGTTGAAATTGCTTTATAATACCTCACGCACGCACACAAACATACACACACACACACACACACACACACACACACGCATAGATTTTCTCTCTCATCGTCCGGTTGAATAATCTCAAGCTCACGGCAGATATTGAAATGTAACGATATTATATCGGAGCGAGAGAAATTTATCACGAAGTTCCTGTAATCGCGCGTAATATTATGAATAGATATTAACGAGCAAAAGTGGATTAATCGCGTCGTACATAAGTCATAAAAGAGTAGGCAGTTGTATCTCGTCCTTGCGAGGTAGGGTAACATTAGGGGCATCCGAATTGTCTCTAAATTATTACCGAGGAGGGATAAGCCGACGGGTTTACTTGGGGGACACACCGATGTTCTGATAGTAGCTTTTGCGTCCGCGCGTGTTCCGTAATAATGTTTCGTCTCTTGAGTGAAGAAGGATGGAGGGGCGCCGCACGTGTCCTGGCAACGTTTCATCCCGCGCGAATTGTCCTGCGTGAAAAAATTAAATGGCTAACCGGTCACCGCCGGCGCCAGTAAGCGTAACCGCGTTGCATAACGAGTGGCTCTCCTCCTATGAAATATCAAGTAAGACGCGATAACGGACGCAGAATGAAGGAGCAATTTTCTCGGGATAAACACAATTTACGTGAGTACTCTCCCCGGCCGCTCCTTTATTTATTTTCCCCAACTCATGGCTAATCTAAACGATACCGCGGGCTGATCCAAATTATTCACGCAAATTACACATACAGACACTCGCCGTTAAATTCTTGATTAATTGCTCGCGCGCGTGCAGTTAACGAGCGGCAATCGGACGCGAGTAACTCGCCAACTTCGTGTCGCGGCCACAATCGCAATTCAAAGACACTGAGTCGTTCAGTCTTCGACTTTCAGCCACGTCGAGTGTCCGCCGATTGTACCGGATCCCCCCTTGCTATTCCCGCCCCCTCCCCCCGCCCCCGGAAAGGTTAACGCGAATGATTGTTCGTTACAGCGCCGACGAGGGTTTCGACGGCACTTACCCGACGAACGTCGTCGTAAAGAACAATGGGACCTGCTTGTACGTGCCGCCCGGTATATTCAAGAGCACTTGCAAGATAGACATTACCTGGTTCCCCTTTGACGACCAGCGCTGCGAAATGAAATTCGGCTCCTGGACGTACGACGGCTTTCAGGTGAGCAGGGCCGGGCATTACAGAATTGGGTCAGCCAATCGTCTTTCTCCGCCCGTTCGCGAGATATTCGCTCGTTCGTCCCGACGCAGACGACGAACTTACGAATTTTCCAATCTGTCAGGAGCACGTTGGCACTTGTCGACGTCTCGAGACGCGGAAATAATTCAAAGCGGTGTCGTGGAGGAGTTTGATTAGCGCCCGAGACGAGAGAAAATGGCAAAGGGAGAGGGAGGGGAGAGAGAGAGAGAGAGAGAAAGAGGATAGAAAGGGTTGATAGGAGAGAAGGAGCGAAGGGAGAATCTCCGCTATTTGCCAATGCGAGAGTCGCTCGCGCAGAGAACGTTTCGCGAAATTCCCGACGTCGGAGCGAGGTCCTTCGATCGCGTAACGACGCTGCATTTTCCTCCCTCCCTGATGACGGAAGTTGCCAGCGAGCGTTCTCGAGATTATGCACGGTCCGGTCGAAACGGTGATTACTCAATCCGCGCAAAGGGCTCCCTATGTAAATATGTCGAATGTCTCGTAACGAACGATATTTTCCTTCTGGAGATTTATCTAAACGTCAGTTTCGCGTCTTCTCGCGCTTTAACGCAGGATACTAAAGCCCCCGCGGTCGAGATTCCATTAGAGCTTAACTTGGGATTATTAAAATCCCTTTGTGTTACGTGTATTTATTGCGTCTACATTTCCGTTTCAAATCCCGTCTTTAGCTAGTCGCCTCGGCGAAGCTTTAGAAAGCTCGCGAGATCCGATCTATTTTCCTCTTCCGCTTTCTCTTTAGCGTCATGTCTTGCGGATGTAAGAAGTATTGCGGTGGTATCAGCATACGTACGTACACCGGCGAGGTTAAGGTATTTTCCGCGAAATGCTCGAGACGCGTGACTACATTCGATTCCGAAGCGCGGTCTACGGATACCACAACGGGCGGAAAGTACACTCGGCGTTTTGTCGAAGCACCAACGCGCTCGGCACAAACGGCATTTGAGGGTGAATTGCAGGAAATTTACGAATCATGTGGAAGAGATGCGTTTAGAGGACAATGAGCGGGAGAATGCGCTATACCCAGAATTCTCAGCGACACGCGATTTCGCCGTCCTCTTTGTACTCGCAACGTAAGTATTGTGTCTAATGATTAATTCTTTCCAATTTTCGGCAATTTTCAATTTTTATTTCAAAATCAATGGAACAAGATTAATCTGTGAAATATTCTCCGTTGTTATCGATGGCCTTACACCATTTATCGAGTAGTAGTTGCCGAATTCCATTACGATAGAAACTTGGTAGCTTTGAGGTTATAAAGTCATCAATGAAAAAACCTCCGCAAAAAGTGCCCGTTTTTCAGTCCCCGATTTTTAAATTAAATTTTATGCGAAATGATAGCTCATGATAAGACATTAATCACAAAAAAGTTTTACATTGAGCGTACCATTAGTTTCAGAGATATAGAGAATCAAAGTAGTCCACTATTTACTAAAGAAGCTTGACACTAATAACGTTTTATAGCACGAATTTTTGCGAAATTCGGTATCTATGGATTCTTTGAGTTGCTTATTACGAATTCGATGTCAAATTTAAAAAATTCAAGATGGTGGATGTAATATAGCGGACACAAATAGTGAAATAACTATTTACTTTTATTAGAACTGTTATGTTGTGGTTTTTCCGGCTAGTTGATTGCGAATTTTCTAATTTATATTTACCTTTAGTGTAGGCAAGATGAGAAAATTATCCAGCCAATGAAGGCAAGATAAAAATGTTATCCAGCTACTGAAGACAAGATAGAAAAGTTACTCAGCCAATGAAGGCAAGATAAAAATGTTATCCAGCCAGTGAAGGCAAGATGAAAAAGTTATCCAGCCAATGAAGGCAAGATAAGCTTCTAAATATAACAAATAACTATCACGTTATCCTTTATGCTTCATGTAACATATTAATTTAAATTTGATATTTTTTTTATGAAAAAACAATAAAAAAATACTTTTTCCACTCAAAAACTGTCGTTGAAAAAATTACTTTCGAAAACTAAATAGAAAATTCGCAATCAGCTAGCCAAAAAACCACAACATAACAATTCCAATAAAAGTAAATGATTGTTTCACTATGTATGTCCGCCATGTTGCACCTGCCACCTTGAATTTTAAAAATCTGACATCAGATTCATAATCAGCAACTCAAAGAACCCATAGATACCGTATTTTGCAAAAATTCGTGCGATAAAGCGTTATTAGTGTCATACTTCCTTAGCAGATAGTGATTACTTTGACCCTCTACATCTTTGAAACCAATCGTATGCTCAACGTAAAACTTTTCTGTAATTAATGTCTCATCATGAACTATCTTTTAGCATAAAATTCGAGTCCAAAATCGAGGATCGAAAAATGAGCAAGAAATCGACCCTTTTTGCGGAGGTTCTTTCGTATGTCGTCAGCTGTCGAAAAATGTATGTCAGACAGTGCGTGTTGCATCGACCGAAATAAGTGGAAATCTGATGGAACCAAGTCTGGAGAATACGTTGCGTGTGGGGAAACTTGCTAGTTCAAGTGTAAGATGGTTTCCTTCGTGGCTTTTGTTGTATACGGTTTAGCATCGTTGTGCAGCAGAATGACTTTACGACTGCCTCGTCCAGTAAATGTCCTTTTTTGCTTAATTGCATCGTTCAAACATACCAGTTGCTTTTGGCAAATCTCCACTTTCATGGTTTTACCCGGTTCCAAGAACTCATTGTATAGCACATCTTCCTATAGTCCCACTATATGCAGAAAAAACTTTTTTTCTGGAACGTTTGGGTTTTGCTGTTGACGTTGTCGGTTAACCAAAGTCCATCCATGATTTTTTACGTTTAGGATTTTCATATATAATCTATTTTTCGCCACTAGTTACGATTTTGCGCAAAAAATATTTTTTTTATTGTCTGGCGAGCAAGGTAACGCATGTGGTCAGTCGGTGATTTTTATTGTCAATAATTAGCTCGTATGGAAATTTCCTTTCTTATTTCCTTTCTTTTTGTATTTTTCCCATACGATTGCAAATAGCTTTTTGGCTTACTCGCATCTTTCCCGCAAGTTCTTGTCGTATTTATGCCGTATTTTCATTTAATAAATTTTGCAACTCCTCGTCTTCAAATTTTTTTGGCTGATCATGGCGTAGTTGGTCGTAAAGATTAAAATCACCAGTTTCAAAACGTTCAAAGCAGTTTCGGCACGTGCGATTAGTCACAGCATTTTCACCATAAACAGCACAAATCATTTTGGCTGTTTTAGAAACGTTTTTGTTGATAGTTTTTTGTTAGTTATATATATATATATTTTTTTTTTTTGTTGATAGCCATCGTGAACATTATTGATTATTTGAGGTTATGTGCATCAAACGCCAAATCATATGTCATTTCGAAAAGTTAAATGTCAACACTTTAAAAGAGCGGAAAGAGCGGAAGAATATCTAAATTTCAAATTTTGCTCCAAGCTGTGTAAATTTCATCGGAAAGAATTAACTACTAGATCCGATAGTACACTGAAGGGAAATTATTTCTAGCATTCTCGCGTCTCAAATCAGCGTCTGAAACGAGCATCGCGAAAGCGGAGCTATTGCAATTTACATACTAAAGAAATTCCAGCGACATCGGGAAACATAGTAAATCTCTGCAAATTGGACCGGAGAAAACAAATGGACGGAATAGATTTTACACCGTGAGAGAGACCAATATCAAACAATATTGTTAAAACATATCGCGGAAATTATGAAAAATTATCTTATGTGAAAGAGTAAAGGTGTAAAATCGGAAACCCGCAACGCATCACTCGCGACATTCCTCGCAGGAAAATGTGGTCCGAATTCTCAGAATTTTCAGCAGATGAATTCTCGAAGCAAGTGCGTGAACTTTAGACTACTCAGCGGTATGTAGCTCAGCTGAATTACGGTAACGCTAATTACGGTATCACCACAGCGAGAACGCGCGGTAATCGCACGCTAGTTCGCGCGTTACCGATTTATCGCACCAACGTGCGATTTCGCCGCACAACCGCCGGTATACCTGGCGAGCTCTCAATTGTCGGAGTATATAGCTTCCGAATAATTAAAATTGAGGATGCGAATTACACGGTGCTGGGCAATCCGAGAACGCTCGGGGGTTCATTAAGGAGGACAATAAGCAGAACGAAGTGGAAGCGCGAGAGACGAGAGAGAGAGAGAGAGAGCCAACGAAATGCACCACGGCTTTCCCGGGCGCACGGTTCGATCCGCTGAATACGAACGAGATGCAAAACAGATTTTTCGGTTTTGATCGTCCGTTTTCACTTAACAATTCGCGCCCAGAAATTAATTCGCCATAGATTGTGCCTGAACGTCGATTCGGAAAAAAGGGAGAGAAAGAGAGAAAGAGAGAAAGAGAGAGAGAGAGAGAGAGAGAGAGAGAGAGAGAGAGAAAGTAGGAGAAAAAAAGAAAAGAAATTTTCCATCGATATTCAAACGCGCAGGAATTGCAGAAGGAATAGCAGGGGCAGGTTAGCGGGAGGGGGGGCTTTATTGGTCTATGCAAATATGCTTGAATTCACGCGAGTGGTACCAACAGGCGTGTATGAAGTAGCTAAGCCGACAGAGAATTTGGCAAAAGGCGATGTTATTTCGAAATTGCCGCAATAATTCATCGTTCTGCCATCGTTCTCCCCTACTAATATCTCCCCTCCTCGCTTTCTCTCCGCTTCCTCGGAAAGTACGTCACGATACTCGATAATTGCAAAGTTCGAGATGACATGACAACTTGATGGCGTCTCATTTATTCATCGTATCAGTCGAAAGTGTCGTCCTGTACCGGTCGTTCTGTTAATTCTTCAAACGGTTACAATGTAACACCCAATCAAGACCTTGATTAATTGTTCGATTAAGATTCTCAAATGAAGAGTTCCATTTCAACAAGCGGCACATCGATCGTATATATTTCCGCAATATTTCCAGCGTTCGTACAGCGTTCTGTATCAAAATTAATCTTCGAAGAATCACGCGCGTTCGATTCTCGCGCCTCTACGCTCCGTAATGTTTCTTCCATAAAGGGCAAAAGGCGACGAAAAATCCCATATTTCCGCGCGACTTCGCGAAACAGATTTTTCCGTTGCTCTCTCTCCCCCCTTGCCCCTCGCCGCTCTTCTGTCCCCCTCACCGGTCGAAACAACTGTCTTACACGCGGTACAATCGTGATAAGTTTCCTCTAATCGACCGTCATAAATTGTCGACAGTTGGATCTGCAGCTACAGGACGAGTCCGGGGGTGACATCAGCAGTTTCATCACCAACGGCGAGTGGGATCTGTTGGGTGAGTTTTTACAGTCCTTATCGGTAACCGTTTTCCCGTCTCGCCACGCCCGAGTAGTTCGCCCCGCCGCGCCGCGAAGTGATTCCCCGGCCGATTAGCAATTCTAAAGTCTTACACGGCCACGGCTGGATGATCAATCGTTTCGCAAATCGGAAACGGTATCGATCTCCGCTTTGTCCCCGTCAAAATTGCCTGCATCTGGGTCAAACGGGGCGCACGGCGGGACCTACCCCCCCCCCCTCGAAGTTTACTGTTTTCGCCGGCACGAACACGTCGGGGCGATCGGTAAAGTGTCGCAAACGAAATTGCAGGCGGGCGCATCTCTCGCACACGATTCAAAGGGCGAATGAAGTCCGACGCAGTCGCTGAATAATCGCCCGGGAATTTATTGAACGATCGCGGATTCTCCGCGGCTATACGGTTCTTTCACTTGCAAATGTTCACACCACGCGCACGGCCGAGTTCGCGTGCTTTTGTTTTTCTCCTCTCCTTTTCCGGCAACGATTTTTCGGCAACCATGGAAATTTGTTTTCTACTCGCCGCGCGCACAAAATGCGTATACAGGGTGTTTGAAAAAGAGGGTTCAGAACTTCACTTTAAGAGCAGGTGATACCTACAAAATGGAGGAAAAAGTTGTAGTAAACACGGGTCGAGCAATTAATATTGTCGGAGTTGTGAACAATTATTTATTTTAATTAAAGCAAGTGACTTGCTCGCTTCTGGTGCGCGGCCATACATGAAGTGCCATTCTACCAATTCTTAATTAGAGTAATATGATGTCATTCTTACCGTACTGTGGACATTTTGTGATAGCTCTCTGCAACTGTTTACTGTTCATGAAGATATGTGACTAACAATTATTTGGTAAAGCGTGTGTATATGGGAATAACTGGAAGAAAATAGATATTTATTTACATTCCAAGTAAGAGCCAAGAAACTTTTTTTAGGAATTTATAAACGATACAGACAAATTACATCAGAGAATATAAAAGCATCAGAAGCAAGTAAGTCATTTGCTTTAATTAAAGTTGGGTGACCGAGAACGTCCGTGCCATTTTGATCAATAGAAATAAATGATACACAAGGTAAATCAAACAATATTTTATTCAGAAAATTAGATCTAGCAACTTTTCTATTCCTTTTTATAAAAGTTTTCCTCTCTGCTGTCAAAAAAAGTGCTTCAACTCTCTTTCGACGTCTTGTCGATTTTCTTGGTTTGGCAAATTTCTGAAACCACTTTCGAACTACAAGTTCGCTCACTGCATCATCTCTGAATGCGGAGGATATTTTTCGGCATCTGAAGCGGCCCGGTATCCAATTTAGATTCATAAAATAAACAAGTTCGAATAATTGACTTTGACGTATCCATACTGAGGTCACCTTTACAAAACTTTAAGTAATTAATTTCCGTATTTCCGTATTTAAGTATTATACACCGGTAAATTCTCTGTTAAATAAGATTTCGTTTAAGCGTACGTAGCCACACTTTTAATTGATAGTGCGCGCATGTGCAGTAACAAAATCTAGAAACGGCGTAAACTTTCTTGGATATTTAATAAATAATTGTTCATAATCCTGGCAATATTAATTTTTCGACTCAAGTTTATTAGGACATTTTTCCGTTCCATGTGTGAATACTATCTGTCCTCAAAGTTCTAAATCCTTTTTTTAAACGCCCTGTACACGAAGTTCTTTATCTGCGTCCGCGAGAATCTTCGCACGTTTCGGTGGGCGAAATTCGTTTCGGCGGATCCAGTTCGCCGAATTCGCGTTCACGAGACGAGCGTGAGCGGAGCATCAGCGGAATTCCCAAATCCCTCCGACGCGGCGCGAGTTACGTAACGGGAACTACTTTCTCCACACATTAAGTTTTATTTCGACATTCGCGGGATCCATAAAATTAGTTTCCGCGTATCGGAACCCGCCCACACGCGGACGATCGTACGACCTACATTTTATATTGAAAGATCAATTTTGTATTCGGAATCCGCTTTCGTAAAATCCGAAACGCGCGATACCTTTTGCTGAATGCAAATTTACAAGGATGTACCTTCAGCCGCTCGTCTCGATACGACAAATCGCTAATTACGCGCGTGGTGGAGTCGACAAGAAAACCGCGACTGCTGCAACAACTTAGCGTTCGCTCGCGCGTGATGCAACGTTTTAATAAGAAGAACCCGCGAGCTTCCACGTTGCAACTGCGACGATGCAAAAGAACGGCCACGATTCGGCTTGCGTCCTCATGCTGCGAGGAGGAAATACGCTCGTATCGTCCACTCGTATCGTCCGATCGACCCATCGTCGATCGCGTTTGCGCATAAAGGTCAATTCATATTATACGGCACGGACCGTCGCGTACCGGCAATGACACGTACCGGCACCGACACGACAAGACTTTAAAACACGCGTTTTAATGAAACTATTCACACTAACCGACACCGATCTGCATGTTTCGTCAACGGGACGTACCGGCATCGACCGACATTCTCGCAAACAATATTTTGACGGTGCTGGTACGTTAGTTTGAATCAGTAAGAAATCGGTAGAAAACGAACGCAGCAGAGGATGGAGCAAGAAAAATTAAGTGAAAATGTTAATATTCTGTCGGTGAAATTGCCTCACGGGACGATGTATTTTGTTTCTGTAGTACAGGTTCAATTAATTTTAACAAATCATAACATTTACATTACGGCATTCTAAAATACTGATTAAACTTGTCATATTTTAGTAAGTCTTTGAACAATGTTCTCCTTCAAGGTTTCTCTTTTTTAACATTGGATGTACCCATTTTCGATTTCTTTTTTTTATTTTTTTTCAGTTCGGCTTCCTCTTCGTCTAAAAGTAAGATTGTAAGGGTCAATTTATCGTCGCTGGATGATCCATCCATTGTGACTGCAACGTCAATTGACGGACAGTTACCGGAAGTTACAGTCTGAACATATGCATTAATTTGTCGTGTCGGTGCCGGTACGTGTCGTTGCCGGTACGCGACGGTCCGTGCCGTATAGTGTGAATCGACCTTAATTCGTTCGTTCGCACGGGTTAAGCGCAAGAAACGCACGCGGCCGCGCCTCTTTATCGCTCCCGCGCTGCGGCAACGCAAAAACGCTTCTCGTATCCCCGTGTATCATCCTACGAAAAATTGTACGATGCATTACGCGCGGGAATAGCGCTGGCGTGTGCACGTGTAATATATGTGTCGGGGTTATGAGGCTCGCGGTAGAAATGTATCTTAAGTAACTGCAGCTGCGCGGAGTAGCGCGTTTTGTACCCGGGGGAATAGCGTAAGATGGAATCGCCCGCGTTTTTCTCCGCGGTCCTGTTGCACGGGATAATTCAGCGGGGAGAGTGGAGAAATTTTTCGCTCCCGACAACTCTTTTGTTACGCTCGAGCGCGCACTTCACTTTATTGACGATGTATCAATTGTCCGTGTGCGGCTGTGCGGCCGTGTACGTGCGGTACGTGCTCGCACGGCCATCGTGTTTAAGCGTCAAATCGAATACGAGAAGTTCGATTCGAGTGAAAATTTTAAGTGCGCGCCCCATTGTGCCGGAGACCGCGGCTATAGCAGCGAGAAAAAGCTCCCGCCGGTACTTTCAATCGGATATCGACGCATCGAATCAATTAGACTTCAGAAAGCGCATGGTTTACTTGGATTTAAATTACATATGCACTCGCGTGATCTTTCGACTGTTTCGTGAATCGTTATGTTTGCCGTGAAAAAGGAAAGAGGAGAAAGAGCCGGTGAATCGCGAGAACGGTGCTGACCTGAGTCGAAACGTTTGCTGCGTCGATATGTTTTCTAGCTTTTGCATCTTCTCTGGTCTGCGATGATATTAAGAAAGATATTCGTCGGAAAATATTTGTATTAAGCGCAAATATGCAAAAGTTTCCGTCGGATCTTCAAATCGGGTGTCTGGGATCTTTTGGAAACGAAAAATTGTGAACATTAATCAGATCAAATTGAGAAAATTTGCGTACTTATTTGCAAAATGGTAAAGGACTTTTATAATAAAAGATCTTAGTATTAATAAAAAGAAAATAACACTTAATTTTTAAATAAAAATAAATAAATAAAAAATACATTAAATTATTTTAGAATGATAAATGAAAATGGTGGTAATAAGAAACATTCGGAATAACCTAATCTACAATTATATAACGGCTATTGCAACTAGCGACAGGTTCAAAATTCAAGTTCAAAGTTCAATATACTCATATCTATCGCTAAACGCATTAGTTGTCATATAATTGTAGGTTCATTCTGAATAAAAAGGTCTTACCATTTTGCAAATAAGTACGCAAATTTTCAACTTATCAATTAGAAGAGCTTCTAAATGTGGTCATTTTCAATCATTAATAACTTAATAACTATTGCGACTTTTCCAAAATGGTACTTGACTTTTTGGTACTTCTTAGTTTGATCTACTTTAATCTTCACAAGTTTTTGTTTTCAGGAAATCCCGGACACCTTATGTATATCTATTTAACAATAAAACACTATATTCATTTTAATCAAAATATCTATCGTCACTACCACCTCTCAAGTAATTGTCTAATCCCATTTCTAAAAAGCGATATAGCTTTTGAAATGAAAAAATTATCGACCCATTTTCGAACTTCCTCGGCATTAGTAAATCATGTAGCGGACAAGCCGTGTTGCGACGATCTGAATAAATGAAGATTAGATGGAACGATGTCTAGCGATTAAGCGTTTTGTTTCCGCGGCAGTCTTTTTTGGTTCAAACAAAAGAGCATACATGCACTTTACCGAGTTTCATTTTTACCTGTAATAAAAATGAGGTTATGTTGAAGACACCGTAGGTAAATTTTAAGATCGTGAATAAGCACCCTTTTAGATTTATAAAGCTCCGTAAAAAAAGGACCATTAACACATTTTCAATAGAATTTACTAGAAACTGTAGGGCGAATAATCATAACTGTGCTTTCACTTAAAAGTGTCGTGGAAAAAAAGAATAATAATACATATTATCTACAATTATTATAATGTATATTACTTACAATCAACTAACAACAACAACAACAACAACAAGGTTACCATTCACAATCTCGTTTATTTTTTCTTTTTTTTTCTTCGAGTGCCACCTAGCAATCCGGTCTCTAAACACACGTTGCACTCGCATCGTGCAGTCGCGCGAAATTCGAATTTGGCGTCTCGCAAAATTTCTTACAGGACTAACCTTTATTTCGTCTGTCGCACAGGGGTGCCCGGCAAGAGAAATGAAATCTACTACAATTGCTGCCCAGAACCGTACATAGACATCACCTTCGTCGTCATCATCAGAAGACGCACACTCTACTACTTCTTCAACCTGATCGTGCCGTGCGTTCTGATTGCCAGCATGGCCGTCCTCGGGTTCACCCTGCCGCCCGATTCCGGCGAGAAACTCTCCCTCGGCAAGTTTCAACTCGATGCAAAACTCCGATTGCCCTCAACGATCCGTGAACGTTCTCGCGATTAGGCACGCCCCTGTTTGCTAAGAGCATCAGACGTTTGCGCGATTAGGTCCGACCTACTTCCGGTCGGCGGACTCTCTCCCGCATCCGGGCACTGACGCTGAAGAAACTAATCTCCCCCGAGCTCTTGTCGCGAGTTCCCCCCGGCCTTCCCCTCGATTCGTAGATCAGGGTCGGGATCTCCGCGGGTGCCGAGTCGAGTCCCGACGCGGAAATTAACGCCGATAAAATTCCGTCACGTTCAACTGCGAGAGCTTGCAGTTCGTCGATCTCACGGACTCCGAGAGCGCGACTTCCACGTCGTCGCGTCGAACCCGTGAAGAACGTGAAGTGCCGACGGTGTAGATTGCGTGTCTAATGCGATTTGTGAGCCGCTCGTGTAACGCGAATTTCATTGCGCGCGCGGCTCCACATTCCGCGTGTCGCACTCGATCCTCGTCAAACCTCTTAGGACAAACTCTGATATATGTAGAGGGAGAGAGAGAGAGAATGAGAAAGAGAGGGGAGGGGGAGAAAGAGAGGACACCATTTCCTTTCGTATAATCTCAATTAGACGAGATGTCGATCACGAGCTCTTATCCGCCCCTTCCCGTCAGAAATTTTTTTGCTCTAAACAGCAGCGAATGATCGATCGGCTGATGATAAACGGCGACGTGGCTCGGATAATTTTACCGCCGATAAAATGTAGACGACATCGCGGTTCCGGTCGCGCGCGCGTGCGCATGCGCGGCAACGCGACTTTCTCGCGCGGTCGCGTCGCGTCGCGCGTTTTCAGAATCGCGCACGGCGGAAGCGCGGAATTATCCGTTACACGTTATTTCATTGTTTCCCCGAGAACTTGGTCGTTCTGGAATTCGGCAAGGAGCGCG